>NC_137956.1:30673313-30932636 GCF_963924665.1 Micromys minutus
ATCCTTAAATGTAGTAACTTTGGGTTTTATAGCCTTTAGACTCAGTTATTTATCCAGAATCCCCTTGGTTCTGATCTTTTTTTCCCCCCAAAATGGTTTTGGTCCAGAATACTAAATACCATCCAGCATTCTTGTTTTTATTTTATTTTTTCTGAGAGGATCTCAATATCCTAGGCGAGCTTTGAACTTCCATGTAGTTGAAGATGACCTTGATCTCCTCCTCTTTGAGCCTTGGATCTTCCTACTGCCATCTTCAGAATGCCAGAATGCTGGGGTGTCTCTGGAGCTTCAGCTCTCACATGGGCCGTTACTGGGTTTCTCGTGTCTGTCGTGATATGAGCCGAGTGTCCTGGATCAGCTCCTATCATTGCCACAAAGAACCAAAAGACAATCAGCCCAGTGGTTGGTGGGATGGCTTAATGGTGAAAAGCACTTGTTGCTTTTGCAGAGGACCTGGTTTTGTTACCTTTAAAGGAAAATGACTCTCCCCTAGAAGCCATCAATGGTCCATAGCTCCTCAGCTGAGGGTTAGGGTCCAGCTTGTGAGTCCCTTACCCCTCAATGTTAGAATATTGATTGACTCTACCTTGAGTGGGTCCTGTGTGGACAGCTATAGCTGCTGTGAGTTCATGAGTACAGTAGTCCCGTCATAGACAGCAGACACTGTTACACACACACACACACACACACACACACACACACACACACTGAATCTGAAAGATCTGGTTGCCCTAGAGAGGAGAGAGTCCACATGTAGACCCAAGTGATGCTAGGTGACTTTGCCCCCATGTTATTTCTGATTGGTAAATAGAGATGCCGAGAGCCAATGGCTGGGCAGAAGAGACATATGCCGGTTTTAGGATTACCAGGCTTGGGGATTTGGAGGGAGAACCACAAGAGGGAGAAGAAAGAAATAGAGGAGAAGCCTCCATGAGTTAGGTGAGTCATGAAACATGGCCCCGAGGGCTGGCCAATTGGAGTTAAGAACAGCCTGGATGAAACATAATAACTAGGGGATGTCAATTTAAAAAAAAAAAGAGTAGATATCTACCCTTCTTGTGCTGTTTAAGGCTTATTGTAAATAATAAAAGTCATGTGTCCTTTATCTGGAAACTGATCAAGACAGGATAGAAAACCTGGAATTAAAATTACACAACACATTTTTCCCTCTCTTTCCATTTACCTGAACTTCAGTGCATGTATGTGTGTGTGTGCATGTGTGTGCTATCAGTGTTCCATCTGTAGTTGCCCATGCCATGTAACTGACACTTTTTTTGCACTTTGATAATTTGTGAGTTTCTGAGGTGAACCGCCATCCACTCAAAAAGAAACTTCTGTGATATTATCTGAGAGATGAACTAACCAGTAGGTGGAAGAATACCAATTTTAAAGGGCAGTTTGATCCTATCTGTCAATTTAGCAGAGTAATAGTAGGTTCATCCCTGGGGCCTGTGAGCTCAGCCATGGGTTCTTGGCCAGATTTCCAGTGCCTGACGTATGTTTCCTTCTGTAGAGTAGGCGTTAATGCCCGTCAGAAACCATGGGTCATATCTCTGATATTCGGGTCATTATTATACCTGTGGGTGTCATTGATTTCTACCCGGGTAAGACTGTGAACACCCTTTTCTCCCCCAGATAACTACACAGAGCTCTCCACTATGAAAACTAAGCAAGCAGGGAGGAAGCTTCGTGGTCAATGCCAACTTGATTTCTCCATGTCCTATGACCAATGTATGCGGTGTCTTCAGCAATAGGTTCTTACCAGCTGGTGGCCGAGAGCAATGGTAACAGCTTGTAGTTTATGGAGGGGGGTCTCTAGGAAATATAAATATAGATCAGTTTCTTTCTGTAGCTGTCACCCTTAGGTACTCCAGAAAGATCAGTGATGAATAAAGACTCAAGAAGGAAAGGTCATAGGCTACAGACATGTAGCTGCTTCTATTGGTGTTCTGTAAATTGGGATCATAGAGTATGTTGGTCAACCTTCTGGGTCTATTGACTTTGAACAAATAAACTTGTTTTACCTAAACCAAAGGTAAAATGTGGTGACTGAACCCTTCTCATCAGGAAAATGTTTCACAGCTCTGTCTTTGTGGTATGAAAGGCAAGAAAAACAATGTGTGACCCTACAGTTTTAGACACCGAGACAGACTCCTATTGGCTGTGAATAGGAGATATCTCAACAGATGTCAAGACACAGTTTTATTTGAAAAACTGCTTCATTTGTGTCTGCTCATTTGAGACAGAGTCTATAACCTAGGCTGCCTTCAGACTCAGTATGTAGCCAAGGTTTGTCTTCATTTCTGGCCTTCACTGGCATCTGTACACACATGCCCCAAAACATACCAACACATATATAATAAAGTAAAATTAATAAATACTCAAAAACAGGCAGGGTGTGGTGCACACCTTTAATCCTAGCACTTGAGAGGAGGAGACAGGACAATCTCTGGGAGTTCAAGGCCAGCCTGCTTTACTAGTGAGTTCTAAGGCAGCCAGAGCTAGTGTAGAGAAATTCTGACCAAAAAGAAGCAAGGATGAAAGTCTAGATATTCTGTTCTTAAGGGATTTGTAATCTATTTGGATAGTTGAGGGGAGAACAAAGCCCAACAAGTAGACAGAACACAGAACTTCAGAATGCATTATTTCAAAGGTTGTTTGGAAATTCATCAGGTCTGAACTTCCCTGCTGCAGTGGAATTTCTCCTACCAGCAATTTAGTCATTTTGAAAGACCCTTGAAGCAGGGACCCCCATGCTCTGTCCTGGGAGAGGTGACACCCCAAATCACTCAGGAGAAGTGGTCTTGATGCAAACTGCAAGAGGATTTTTATTCCAAGCTCTCTGGGGCCCACAGTCATACACCACGAAGGGGTAGAGGACTGCAGACCCCCAGTGCAGGATTGGGACAGCTTTTATAGGGTTCACAACAAAGCCTGCGAATCACAAACCATTCATGGCAAAGCCTGTGAATCACAAACCAATCATGGCAAAGCCTGCGAATTACAAACCCATCACATTAAACTATCTAAGCCCAGTAAGGTGTGGAGCCCTTACCACCAGCAATGCTGAAGCCCAGCCCTTTTTCACAAGACAGGTGGCATGGTGCTGGCGGAGGGTTAGGCTGTATTTTTCATCTTTTCAATTTCAGCTATGTACCAGCCTATCTCCAGTGGTAAATCTACTGTAATTTAAAAAAATTAGTGTGTATGACAATATGTTGTTGACATTCAGAAAAAAAAAAGATGAGAAAAAAACAAAACACTGAGTATGGGAGGAGTTGTAAGGGAGGTTGTTGAAGTTTGGTCCATTGTTGCTATGGATTGTAATGCTAAATACTGACTCCCCCAAGGTGTGGTTGCTGCCAGGGATGAGGAAATTCTCAGTCACAACAAGTGATGAACCTTGCACCTTAATTGAAAACTATTGGTTGAATAAAGATGCCTACAGTCTCTATCGAGGCAAAAGAGAGGTAGGCATAGTTTCAGTTTCTGGGTTTGGGGTCAAAAGTAGGACCATGATAAAGAAGAGAAAGAAGATAGAGTGAGGAGAAGATGCCACTGGGCAAGAGATAGTAAGAAATGGCCATGAGGGCTGGCCAGTCAGAGTAAAAAAGGCCTAGGCGGAACATAGCAAGTCATATTTATCTCAAGGTTATTGGTAGGGAGGTAGACACAATAGCACTGAGGGTGTTAAATAGTTTCTACAACAGGAGGGAAATCATGGTTTATTTTCTAATTAGAAAAATGATGTGTGGCACTGGCGAGGTGAATCGGTAGCTCATCATTCTGCTTTTGGTACTGATTCTACAAATATACAGGTTATGGGAGAAGGAATCATGGTTGGTTTCTTTGTCTTGTTTGTTTGTTGTGGGTGTTGGTGGTGGAGAGAGAGCCCCTTGCCTTGTACTTAGAAATCCAGTGCTTCAGCCTTCAGCCTAATTACGGCCATTCAATTAAATAATTTTAATTATGAAATGAATCACTAGGCAAGGTGGTATAAGTCTGTGACCCAACACTCGGAAAGGAGAGACAGGAGAATCAGGAGTTCAAGACTAGCCTCAGGTACATAGCAAATGGAAGGCTAGCCTTAGAAAGCCAGACAGCAGTAGAGGTGGTGGCATATACCTGTAACCCCGGCACTCAGGAGGTCGAGGTAGGATGCTTAGGTCAAAGCCATCCTCTGCTACACACGGAGACCAGCCTGGACTACCTGAGAGCCTGAGTCAACAAAAACAAAACAAAAAAATCAAGCAAGCAAACAGGAGACGCTTCAATTTGAATTATGGCCAGGCAAGATGGCACACACCAGAAATGTGAGCTCCCGGGAAGCCAACCAGGGCTATATAGCAAGACACTATTTCAAACAACACAAAACAAAACTATGTAGTTATGTCAAATGCATAGATCACTTTATTGTTATCTGTAGCATGTTTAGTCTTCTTATCCAGTAGATGTGTTTTTCTCTTTCTGGAAGGGAGCTTGAGATAGACTCTGTCAATGTAGACTTGGTGGAATTTCCATGTGATGTGCTTTCCCTAGTCTTTTCAGTTATTGAGATAACATCATATTACATCCCACCCAGTGATGGTACCCATGGCTTCATCATTGATGTTACTCCATTCTCAACACTGGGGGAAGCAGATGAAGCTTTTCACAGCCCAAGTTGATATTGGGAATGAGGGAATTTGGCTGCCTCAGGTCATACTGGGGAGATCAGCGGGGGCAGGTAGAAGCTCTTCCCTATTGCCTTCCACACCGCATATTATCTGGGCAGTGCCTCACTGGGGAATCTATCTTTGTCCCTGTGTATCTCTGTGTCATTTAATTTCAGCTGACAGGACCTGCTTCTTTCTAGACCTCATACCAAGCTGGTTTACACTCCAAGTTGTTACAGGTGGTTTGTTTTAATTCCCGTGTAAATAAATACATCATTCCTCACTGGCTTAAGATGACCAGACACTTGCCCAGCCTTGACCTCTACACATCTCTGACCTGTATACACTGAGGACCTTCCCACAGCCACTCTGAAACAGGGTGCTATGGTCAGCAAGAGGTTCATTTCCAGTATTGCTCTCTCTTTCTATGTCAGAGCAGGGGTTCAAGCCCTTTAACATAGTTTCTCGTGTTGTGGTGACTCTCAGTCATAAACTCATTTTTGTTGTTATTTTATAGCTGTATTTTTGATGTTTTCATTGCTGTTTGTTTGTTTGTTTGTTTTTTCCGAGATAGGGTTTCTCTGTGTGGCCCTGGATGTCTTGGAACTCTCTCTGTAGGCCAGGCTGGCCTTAAACTCCCAAAGATCTACCTGCCTCTGCCTCCAGAATGCTGGGATTAAAGATGTGTACTACCAGGCAACTAGTGTTATGAATTATAATGTAATCTGTTTGTTTGCTCATTCTTCCCAGTGGTCTTAGGCAACCCCCGTGGAAGGGCCATTTGACCCCAAAGGAGTTGGCCATCAGAGCAGACTTTCCATCTCTTCAGTTTGAGCCTCTCGATTAGACTAATCCTGCATTTGTAACTTTGTACTGTCCCAGAGGTCCCTCCTTGGAACTGTCACAGAGCATGACATGAATCTGATTCTGGGCACACTCCAGAAACTGTGTAGAAAACAAAAAAAAAAAAAAAAAGTACTGCCAGGGCCTGGAGAGATGGCTCAGTGGTTAAGAGCACTGGTTGCTCTTCCAGAGGTCCTGAGTTCAATTCCCAGCAACCACATGGTGGCTCACAACCAGCTGTAATGAGATCTGATGCCCTCTTCTGGTCTGAGGATAGCTACAGTGTACTCACATACATAAAATAAATAAATCCAAAAAAGAAAGAAAAAAAGAAAGAAAAGAAAAGTACTGCCAGATTGCTGCTCTACCAGCGGGGGATCCTGAGGCCCCAGACAAGTGACACTAAGCTCTGGTGGCCCAGCATTGCCACATCCACTGCAGCCCTTGGTGATCGTGTGACCTGTGTGTGCCTCACCACAGAGCCCACAGCCACACGGGTGCGATGCTTCCATCAAAGCCATGAGGCTTGGCTACCCAGAAGTAGCAGTGCTAGGAGAGCCAACTGTGGTCAGTGGGCCTGATGCTGGAGATGCAGGGGTGGGCCTGTGGGAAGATCTGGTCTGAGTTGTCTGACAGGTGAGAGGGACCACCAGAAAGTGGCTCTGGCTTCCACCTGGCATTTGGAGTACTTGTCCAGTGGACCTCTAGAGCCAAAAATCTGCCTGTCCATCACTTTATATATTTACTTATTTATTTAATTAGTTTTTAGAGTCAGGGATACTCTGAGATCTGACCGCTTCTTGCCTCCCAAGTGCTGGGATTAAAGGCTTCTGCTACCACTGCCTGGCAATTTTACTTTTTAAAATGTTATTCTTACCTCCCGTGTTCCAGGTTTGAACTCAACCAGCAACTGAGGTTGGCCTTGAATGCTTTAGCCTCTTATCTCTACACAAGTGCTGAGACTGCAGGTGTGAGTTCACACCCAACCACACCCAACCACACCCAACCACACCCAACCATGCCCATCCTTTCATTGCTCTGTCTACTCCCTGGACCACCCTAGCCAAAAGAGATCCTCTCCCCTGCCCCTAGTCACAGAATGTTTTTCCTCCCTCCCTTCTTTCTCTTTTTCTTCCTTTTAAAACTTACTTTCTATGTATATGTTGTGCATGTGTTTGTCTCTTTGTATACTACATGCAAGAGAGTAACCCCTTCCCTACCATGGTCAAAAGAGGACATCATCTCCAGAGGAGCTGGAGTTACAGGTGGTTGTGAGCTGTCCTGTATGGGTGCAGGAATCTCTCAGCTTTTGACACATGGGAATGTGAGCACCCTGGCCATCTCTCATAACCATCCTTATTTTCTATAGACTTACACTGGCTCTTCTAATTCCAAGAGGTATATGATGGTACATTCTAATAATCCTACTGCTTGGGAGGTTGAGGCAGGAGGACCACCAAGTAAGTTTGAGGCTAGTCTAGACCACAATACACAAATGACAACAACAACAACAACTACTACTACTACTACTACTACTACTACTACTACTACTGCTAATACTTCCAAAGATTGAATTTCAGAATTAACTATTATATGTAGAAACAAATAGATGAGAACCAAGTTGGCTTATGAAACAACTCCTAAAGCCCAGGTCTGCATTAGTTTCCTTTGTTTAGCATAGGAAGAGGAGAAAAGCCCACAGTGGGGTGGGAAGTGAAGTTGGATTACCTGCTCGCTTGACTTACCAACAATTGTGCCACCATGATGGACAAGGTACGTAGTCATTTAAGCTTCTATGTCATTTTCTGTGAGATGGCTCTAATTGCCTGGTTCACAGAGTAAATAAAGGATGGGGAAAATAGACAATTAACTCAAGGCCCAATCAATGGTGCTTATTGGTTTTGGTCAAAGTCCCTCTACCACAGGTGCCTCCAGAAAGCTGTATCCCACATTGGGAGATTCAACAAGCCTCCACCTTGTGCTCACCAGCAGAGAACAAGCCAACACCCATGACAGGGAACTTCTCTTTCTAAGCACAAATAGCCCTGCACAGCTCACCTCCTTGTGATTGACTTTGAAGCCTTACGGCATAGCTTACACTAACTTCAACTAGTGTCAACCCCCACGTCGCTCAGGGTTTCACCAACAGTTGCCAAACTGACCTCACTTCCTACCGAATTAGCCTCATGTCCACTTTTGCTGTATTACCAAACAGAACGAGGACACACTGACATAGCATACCCAGTGTCTGCAAGAGGGTTGATAACGCCCTGTGGTCCCTCTGTGGTCAGAAGCACAGGGCAGTTAGCAGAAGTTACAATAGATCACATCATTCAGACATTTGTCTGTGGGAAATGAGTGGGTGAACCTGGAAGAGAGCTGATGAGTCCCCCCAAAAGAACCCTTCAAGACCTGAAATAGGAAGTCTGTTTACTAGTTAATTTAGCAGCTATTTACTGAGTGCTTCTGTAAGACTCCAAGGATAGAAAAAGCAGCGTATAGACTCCTGTGTTTGGGGGACACTGTGTTTGAGGGGTGCACATTCTAATGAGGGGAACAGAGAGAAGAAACACATACTATCTGGGTGATTTTAAAGCTGGTGTTACCAAGAGAACCAAGCACTCTAGTACATATCTGCAATCCCAGGTATCTGGGCATCAGAATAAAGCCCTGAAAAGGCTTGTCAAGAGGGGAAATGAAAAGAAAGAAGAGAGGGAGAGAATGAAGGAAAGAGACAAGAGAAGGGGGAGGGGCAGTGCTATGTCAAATCTCTATGAGTCAACCTGAGTTAATACAGTATTAACCCATGGGCTTCAATATAAACTATTTAGAAGACAGTCTGGTGGTCGTATCATGCCCTTTTAGCAAAGTGACAGTGGTGGCTAGCCAGCTTGGACCTAGGACTTATTCCTATGGGCTTTTGACTAGATAACAGCAGCAGACATGAATCCTCTCCCACAGTGTGGGCTTCAGATCCAATCAGAAGTCAGCTGGCTGCTCCCATGTATCAGTTCCTCCTCTGTTGCCTTGATCCAATGCCAAGACCAGAGGCAATTTAAGGAAGAAAGACCTTATTTTAGCTTATGATTCCACAGGGATGAGTCCTTCGTGAACATGAAGGCGTGGAAACCGGAAGGAGCAGGAAGCTGATTGACCACATTTTAACCACATATGGGAAGCAGGGAGATAGGAGGAGGGAGGACAAAGGGGAGGGGAGAGCAGGAACTGGGGCATCATAAGCCCTCAAAGGCTGCCTTTCTTGGTGCACTTCTCCTAGCAAGGTTCCACCTTCTAAAGCTCCCAGAACTTTTCCAAATAGCACAACCAACTGGAAGCCAAGCTAGTGCTCAAAGCTAGTCCATGGGGGGTATTTCTCATCCAAGCCACAACACTCTGTAGCTGACTCGCCTTTATTGTACCAGGTAATTACCAGGAAAGGTAATGACCTTTCCTGGCTCTTCAGTATCATCTGTCCATAGACCACAGGTGAATAGGAGTGTTGCTGGAAGTTGCCTCCTGCTGCCTGCATAGTTCCTTCTTGTAAGGGAAGATGAAGTTGTAGGAAGAGAGCTTCCATTTAATTCCAGCTTGATTTTGATAGGTGACTAGAGCTTGTGATGTCTTCAACAAAAGAACATTACCGTATTGCTCTGATGGGCAGCCAACCACAGCAGCAATTGCCTTTGACTAGTAAGGCCTCAGGGTGCATTTTTGTTTTCTGAGGTCCTTCCACCTTTTACTTCAAAGTGCTAGGATTATATCTTGCTTAAAAGTAATGTTTTAAGGGACTAGAGAAATGGCTCAGAGGCAATGGGCACCTCCTGCTTTGGTAGAAGACAAGGATTTAGTTCCCAGCACTGCATGGTGGCTCACAATCATCTGTAACTTTAGTTCCAGGGGAGCTGATGTTTTTTTCTGACCTCCTTGGGTATTAGGCATGTATGTAATATGCATACATGTACATACATGTAGACAAAATTATCACATAGACAAATGTGGTAGTTTGAATGTGCTTGGCCCAGGGAGTGGAACTATTAGAAGTTGTGTCCTTGTTGGAGTAGGTGTGTGTCCTTGTTGGAGGAAGTGAGTTACTGTGGGGGTAGGCTTTGAGACTCTCCTTCTAGCTGCTTGGAAGACAGTAGAACCTTTGAATCTGTAAGCCAGCCCCAATTAAATGTTGTCCTTTATAAGAGTTGCCTTGGTCATGGTGTCTGTTCATAGCAATGTAAATCATAAGACAACAAATAAATCTATAAAAAGATTATTTTTAGAATAATCTTTAAAAAGTAACCCAAGTGAGGCAGCATCACACATGCCCATAATCCCAGCATTCCTGAGACTGAGGCCAGAGGATTGCAATGAATTTATGGCCAACCTGGGCTACATTTTGAGTTCCAGGTTACCCAGGGCTGCATAGCAAGCTCATGTCTCAAGAAATCAAGTAAGCAAGTAAGCAAGTAAGCAAACAAATCAATACCAGCAAAGAAAAAAGTTGCCTGCCCCCAACTGAGACTCCCATGTCCCTCTGCCCAGGTCTTGTAGAGCTAAGGATCAAACCTCTGACCATTGAGCTAGATATCTCAGAAAAGCCCTGTCACCAGCTTTGCCTCAATAAAGGAATCAGTAGATCTGGAGTCAGGACATACTTCAATACTAGCCTCCTGATCTGGGTGTGACCTTCATCAAGTTTCTTGAAAATTTTTTTGTTTCTTTTGTTTTTGTTTTGCTTGTTTGTTTGTGTTTGCAACAGGGTCTTATTATATGGTGAGGCCAAGCTGGAATTCACAGATATCTATCTTTGCTTCCCAAATGCTAGGACTGAAGGTGTGTGCCACCATGTCTGTGTGGGTTCTTGACAGTTATTGATGACCATGTGATGACCATGAGAAAGACACTGCATGTTCATCAAGTGTGTGCTGAGAGGAGAAACTGATAAGGGAATTGAACTAGGTGAAGACGAAAAGTTTTTTTTGACATCGAAGGTGCTTGTTTTTAGCTCACCGAGACCAGAGAACAACATGCTGTCCCCTCAGTCTGTTCAAACACCAAAGGCCTAGGAAGAAGCATTTGCTTGGCCAAGTTTCTTTCATGTTGCAGAAGGACTGTCCAGGACATTTCTGTTGTGAGGAGTTTCCAAGGACAGAGTTGTGGATTAACAACTTTGTGTCCAGGATTTTTTAAAAAAGATTTATTTATTATAAATAACTATACTGTAGCTGTCTTCAGACACATCAGAATAGTGCATCAGATCTCATTACAGATGGTTGTGAGCCACCATGTGGTTGCTGGGAATTGAACTCAGGACCTCTGGAAGAGCAGTCAGTGCTCTTAACCTCTGAGCCATCTCTCCAGCCCAGCAAAAAAAAAAAAAAAAAAAAAAATTTAAAGATTTATTTATTTCATGTATGTGAGTACACTGTTGCTATCTTCAGACACACCAGAAGTGGGCACTGGATCCCCATGACAGATGATTGTGAACCACCTTGTGGTTGCTGGGATTTGAACTCAGGACCTCTGGACGAGCAGTTGGTGCTCTTAACTGCTGATCCATCTCTCCAGCCCGTATCCAGGCATTGTTAATGACATAATTACAAAGATTAATTGACCTTAAAATACCACCAGTTGTTTGTTGACAGTTTTTGAGACAGGGTTTCTCTGTGTAGCCCTGGTTGTCCTAGACCTCAGAGATGCCCCTGTCTCTGCTTCCCTAGTGTTGGGATTAAAGGGATGCATCACCATGCCTGGTAGAATACACCAGTTTTCATGGCAACCATTACCTTGTTTTTGCTTGTGTATTGTCTCCATTTGGTGAAATAGATGTGATCACAGCCTGCATTCCTCTCTGGTAGACTTCTGGGAGGTAAAGAAGGCAGGCCTCTCCTCTAGGTTATGAGACCAGTTATTTCCAGTTTTTTGTTTTGTTTTTTTTGAGGTGGAGTCTTGCTATAGCTTAGGCTGGCCTGGACCTTGTCTCATTCCTGTTTCAGGTTCCTGCAGGCCACATTCCAGAATTCCTAACAGTCATCACTTAACTGACAAGCCTGCTTACTCATTGTCATGAGTATCCACCATCAGAAATATTGACACCTTGGGTTCTTCCGTGATATCAGAATTTAGTGGATAGCTACCAATGTGCATGCTACATTGTTTTTCTGGCTGTAATTTGTCAAGTAATTCCAATTTCCCTTGATATCCATTTAGGACAAACCCAAGTTCCTTTATCCCAATCCTACCTACTCATACCAGTCTTACTCATATATTACACACTATACAGTAAATGCATCTTTATGTACATTCACATAGGAATTATTATTAAAAGGTTACAAAAGGTTAAAGAGGTTGCAGCAGAATTCAAGGGGCTCAGCAGAGGCAGCAGGAAATCTACGGAATGTGAGGAGAATCTGGAGAGGAATTAGAATATGAATCCTGATGGAGGTCTCCAGAGGTGCTTTTGCAGAGTCACACGGAGCCTTAGGGTTGAGTCCAGCTGCGGAAGTGAAGCACAGGGCCATGGAGGTCATGGAGGCAAAGGGCTGGACCAAGCCTACAGGGATGAACCGGAAGATAAATGGACTCATGCACAACTCATCCACAGCAGAGACTAAGCCACGCTGAAGACCCTGAGACCATCTGGGGTTCTTTGCCTCTCAGTATTACACACTGGTGGTCAGAGAGCAGGCTGGAGAGGGATGTATGTCTCTTAGGAGGGCTTCGGTTTATATGGTCTATGCGTGATGTTTTGTCTTCCTTACTTCTTAGGCTGATATCTTAGGCCTGATTTTCCTGATGTTATTTTAATAGGCCAATGTGTTCATACTGTCCTGATCAACTTTGATAAATCTGTAGGGTGCCCCCCATAACTCTTGAGAATAAGTTACTAATTGATTTGTGGGTGGGGTCAGTAGGGCTCTTTAAATGCCCATCAAGTTACATCATTATCCAGCTTCTGCATTTAAACTCAAGATAGAGTGCAGTGCTGCTTTCGAAGCGGAGACTGTCATGGCCAGACTCTTGATTCTGCATACAGGTTTGTATGACTTAATGTCAAACAAATGTCAGCAACAGTGGGAGACACACCAAAACATCACCATGATTGTTATCAGCATTACCCCTGAGCTGCAACCCCAGCCCAAGTATTAAGGGAAATGCCTAAGAGAAGGCCGATAGGTTATCCCCAAGGGCTTGGCACCAGCTTCCCAAGACAGTGGTATTGTTAGGACTTGGGAGAGAAGACCAGTTCATGAGTTAAGCTGGCAGTGGGTAGTTTCAGGAAGTAACTGGTTTCCAGAATTAGGATCCTATCCCCTCTTCTCTCCTACTATGGGTTTTGCCAAATGTGTCACCGAGTTCAGTGCATGTTAGAAACATTCAATTTGGCAAGAGAAATTATATGCTATGTAGCCTACCTCAGAAAGAGTTTGCAATCTCCTTTCTTTTGTTTGAGGCATTGTCTTGCTATATAGCCCTGGCTGGCCTGGAACTTGCTATGTAGACCAGGCTTGTCTGTCCCTGAACTTCAAGCAATCCTCCTGCCTCTGCATCCTGAGGGTGTACCACTATGCCCAGGATGTTTTTACAGTCTTGGAGACGGAGTTTCTCTGTGTTCTCTCACTACTCACCGGATGTTTTTGTTTGTTTTGAGGTAGGGTCTCATGTGATCTCAGCTGGTCTTGTCCTCCAGATCTTTCTCTCTCCACCTCACCAGGTTGAGGATTATAGGTGTGCAATACTATCCTGATTTTTATCCTGCTCATGAATTTCTTTTTTTAAAATAATCCCATCTCATATAGGATCACAATTGAGTTAATCACTCAAGTGGTGGGTTTTTCTCTGGGGTTGCTAGGGTCCAATCACCTACCTAAACTGTTGGACTTACCTTAGCTTTGCAGGAACAGCTAGGACATGGGAGGTCACTGAATAGATTTTAGATTGAGACCCCTCAGCAAGGTTGGCCTCCCCCTGGTGGGCATTGTTCAAGTTTAGAGGAGCACCAGCTTCAAGTTAGAGGAGCAATGGCTTGGCTTTGCTGGACTAGGCGTAGGTCTGTAACTGATTTTAACAAATGCAGAGACAGAAGGAGTCCTTGGTTCTGGATCACACTGCCTTGCAATTTAAATGGAGGCGTAGTTCAGGTCAGTTCCAACAGGGATTCCTTAGGCTGTGTTTTGAGTATCCTTCCCACAAGTTGAAAAACAGCCTGAAGGTCGTGGTCCAGGTGAGCATTTCCTGTGCTTAGGGGATTAGGACCCAGGGTCTCCCGGCCAGAGATCAGCAGAGGAGGCACTACTAGAATCACAGCTTTGGGATTTACCCAGAGGCAGGGTTTGAAGGAAGATGGTGACTTCAGTGGAAGGGAAAATTCCACATTAGGTAACTTCCTTGAACAGAAACTTAAGCTGCGGACAGAAAAATAATTACAACTTGAATACTGATCAGTCTGGATCTCAAATAAATTAAAAGTTAGCCACCCATTATAAAGTGTTAACAGGTTTTTTTTTTTTTTTAATAGGATTTACAAGGAGCTGTTTCTGTCACCTTTTGTGTTTTCCAATGGATTTGTTATCCTTTCCTCTTTGGGACAGTTTATCTTATTTACTTGTGTGTGTGTGTGTG
This sequence comes from Micromys minutus, assembly GCF_963924665.1. Taxonomy (NCBI): domain Eukaryota; kingdom Metazoa; phylum Chordata; class Mammalia; order Rodentia; family Muridae; genus Micromys; species Micromys minutus. The sequence continues at coordinate 30,687,425 of NC_137956.1, forward strand.
TGTGTGTGTGTGTGTGTGTGTGTGCATGTGTGTGTATGTGTGTGTGTGTGTGTGTGTGTGTGTATGTGAAGTAAGGACCAGGCACAGAGGCACAAACTTTTAATCCTAGCACTTGGAAGAAAGAGGCCAAACTGGTCTATACTGCAAGTTCTAGGACATAATGAAGAAATTCTCTCAAAACGTCAACTAAACACAAATTTGTCTATTTGTGTTTTATTCAATATCAACAACAACAAAAAGAACATTCATTCTTCTATAGCTTACCCCGAAATGGAGATTATCGGGGTTTTTAATCACCTAGCCCCAGTGGCATTATGGGAGGCAGTATGACATACCCTACGTGAAGGCCAGACAGTACACTATGGAGTCAGTTCCACTGTTGCTTGTATTCTGAGCATTGTCAGGTTTTCATGGTGTGGACTTCACCCATCAAACCATCCTCTCACCCTGTGTTATAGTCCACCATCATTTCTGTATTACCCGTGCGGATGAGTAACTGTTCAGATCTTTACGTTTTTAAGACAGGGTCTTTTTATGTAGCCCTAAATTGTCTGGTAATTGCTATGTAGTCCAGGCTGTCCTTGGTAATCATCCCGCCTCTGCTGCCTTGATTCTGGGATTGTAGACATGGGTCAACCCGCCTCGATACTTTCCACCCCTTTAATGGATGTTTGGATTGCTTCATCCATAAATTACATTCTGTTTTCAGCAATTTGTCATTGCCTGCCAATCTCTCCCTCCCCCCTTCTCTCTCTGTTTCTCTCCCTCTCTCTCTCTCTCTCTCTCTCTCTCTCTCTCTCTCTCTCTCTCTCTGTCTCTATCTGTCTGTCTGTTTGTCTTTGTGTGTGTGTTGCTAGAGGCCTCTCACCGTCTCTTTTGTTGTTGTTTTGAGACAGATTCACATATAGCCCAGACTGGCCTTGAGCTTCTTCTGATCTACCTGCTTCCAATTCCCAGGTGCTAGTATTGCCAGTGTGCACCAACACATCCAACTGTGCGATTGTCTTTTAGAAACCAGGGACTGGGGGCTGGAGAAATAGCTTAGCGGTTAAGAGCACTGACTGCTCTTCCAAAGGTCCTGAGTTCAATGCCCAGCAACTACGTGGTGGCTCACAACCATCTGTAATGGGATCTGATGTCTTCTTCTGGTGTGTCTGAAGACAGCAACAGTATGTCCACATACATGAAATAAATAAATCTTTTAAAAAAGAAAAAAAGAAACCAGGGGTTGGAGAGATTGCTTAGAGGTTAAAAACACCTATGCTCTTGCCAAGGTCCTGGGTTTGATTCCTAGCAACTACATGATAGTTCTAGTTCCTAGAGGATGCAATGCCCAGTTCTGATCTTTATGGGCACCCAATATGCATGGGGTACACATATGTGCAATCAAAATGTTTATACATATAAAAATTAAATAGGTAAATCTAAAAACCGCTAAAACAAACAAAAACGGGCCAGCAAAATGGCTCCATGGGCAAGGCGGGGAGCCTTACAGTCTGGGTTGGATACCAATACCCAGGCAAAGGTGCAAGGAGGGAGCTACCTCTACACACAGGCTGTGGCTCCCTCCCTCCCTCTCCTCTCTCTCTCTCTCTCTCTCTCTCTCTCTCTCTCTCTCTCTCTCTCTCTCTCACACACACACACACACAAATAAAACAGTGTTTAAATATCAACAGAAAGGAGCTACAAAGAGGCTTGGTGGATAAGTTTGCTGCTCTTCCTAAGGATCTGAGTTCAATTCCCAGCACCCACACTTGTGACTTCAGTTCCAAGGGGGGCTCAGATGCCTTTGGCCTTAGTGGGCATCTATACTCATATACTCAGGTGCATAGTCCTCCATGCAGACCCTCTGCACTCATAGAAAAAAAATAACAAAACTTACAGGAAACCCAACAAGAAACGGAAAGATATCCAACCCCAATGAACACAGTGATGGAGCAACACAAACCTTAACATTCTCTTTAAGTTAGAAAGGGTATGGAAACAGGAGCTGGCACGTGTGTGCTTGAGGTCAGAAACAGGAGTCTTAAGGGATATTTACTATGGAGGCTTTCTGAGTGTGAGGAGCGTTTGTCATCAGAATGGTACAAGTTCCTCTTCAGTGACCGGAGTCCACTTTCTACTTTGGCAAGTTCAAGTTGTCTCCCTCCCAATGCTGGATTGCCTTAATCTCTAGTTACTTCATGGGTACAAATGCATGTTGCCTTTGCCTTAGTTCTAAAAGGCTGGACCAGTTCTAAAAGGCTACGCTAGCTTTAGAGGTCCCCGAGGGCCTCCTGAGGCCTCTTTTACAACGATCTCAAGGCCTTGCCTTGCTTTACGCCTAATCTGTTTATCACACTGCTTATGTATGTGTCTGAGCATTCCTCATAGTAAATGATCTGCATGCAATTGTGTCTCAGGATCTATCTCCTGGAGTACCCAGCCTACAGCAATGTTTGAGACTCTGGGAGTTACATTTTCTGTCTGTAGAAACCTGGGAAGTGTATTATGAATCTATTATCAAATGGGATGAATGTCCAGAAGCTTTAAAGAACTCTGCAGGCTGTGGTGGGTGCATACCTGTGAGCCCAGTATTGGAAGAGTGGGGGACTGGGTGTGGTCTCCACTTAGTGAAAATATGCAGAAATGATTCAATGAGGTAGTGAGCAAAAGTGGGCAGGTGGGCAGGACTCGAGTTTCTTTTTTACATCTTACTTATTGAGTTGGTTTTGTTTTGTTTAAATCAGATACAAGATTTATTAAAGACTTTTTAAAGATTCATTTTTATTATTTTAAATTATGTGTCTATGTGTCTATGTGTATATACAGGTGTCTGGGTGTTCACAGAAGTCTGATCTCCTGAAACTGAAGTAACAGGTGGACATGAGCTGCCCAAACATGGGCACTAGGAACTGAGTTTTGCTCTTATCTGCTGAACTGTATATAATTCACTTTTCAAGACAGGGTTTCTCTGTGTAGCCCTGGCTGTCCTATAGCTCACTCTGTAAACCAGGCTGGTCCCAAGCTTAGAGATCCACTTGCCTCTGCCTCCGAAGTGCTGGGATTAAAGGCTTACCCTACTACTGCCAAGCATGAAAGTGATCAGAAAGAGACATACTCAAAAGCATGAGTGTAGGCTTCTCTCAGAGAGGCCAACACACTGCTGTTTTTTTGAGAGTGTCTTATATAGCTCAGGCTGGTCTTAAACTCTTTTAGGAGGGCAGTTGTTTGTTTTTATTTTTTGTTTTGTTGAGACACTTTGTCTGTGTAGCCTTGGTTGTCTCAGAACTAGCTTTCTGGACCATGGTGGCCTTGAACTCACAGAGATCAGACTGCCTCTGCTTCCTGAGTGCTGAGATTTTTTTTTTTTTTTTTTTTTTTTTTTTTGCCTCAAATTCTTCATCTTTCCATTCCCACTTCCTGGTTGTTGGGTTTATAGGTAGGCACTATCACACTCAGCTTATGAATCTACTTTAATGTTCTTTGGACACTAAGTTCTAGAAGTTTTGGGGAATGTACTTCACTCTCCTGTATCTATAAAACTGCCTCCATAGGAATCAGGAGCTCCAGCTGACCTCTGAGCAAAGTCAAGTGGAAGGGTTTGACATATCTCCAAAATCCCAAAGAAAACTAGAGAGATGGGTCAACAGTTAAGAGCACTGGTTGTCCCTCCAGAGGACCTAACTTCAATTCTCAGTACCCACATGGTGGCTCACAACCAGCAGCGACTCCAGTTCCAGGAGATCCGGTGCCCTCTTCTGGCCTCTGTGGGCACTGTATGTATATGATGCACAGACATTACTCAGGTACACATACATAAAATAATATTAATAAACTTTTCAAAAATGGAGAACTTAGTCTGGTGTGGCCCCAAGTATGTGAAAAGCAGAAGGATCACCCACAAAGTTAAGGCCAAGCCTGGTCTATGTAGGAAGTAGCAGGACAACCAGGGCCACATAGCAAGACTCCTAAACCCTCTAACAATATCCACTACCATCACTACCACCACTGCTGTCCTCCCTCCATTTAACTTGGTCAAACATGGACACACACACACACACACACACACACACACACACGTATACACAATACACAGACACATACACACAAACACAGATACACACATATACAGATATATATATATACACACAGAGAAACTTCAAAACTGGAATCAGTTAATTGCTCTGGGATAATGTGCTTTATTTTGCCCAAACCAACCCTATCCAATGTTAAAACCAAACAAACAAATGAATAAAGAGCTCAAATGTTGGTGAGCATATAGAAAAATTATAAGTGGCTATTGTTTGGGATCTGGGAATCAAATCTGTGGCCTTATGCGTGCTGGGTATGTGCTCTGCTGCTGAGCTAATTGCTTAGCTTCCCAGAGTTTGGAATTTCTGTGCATTATTGTTGGGAATGTAAAATTCCACAAACTCCATGGAGAACAACATGGCAGGTCTTCCAAAATGAACCAGAAAACCACACCTAGAAAACCCACTTCTGGTCATATGTCCAAAAGAATTAACAGTAGGGACTTGAAGAAACACTCGTACGCCCGTACTTACAGCAGCATTGTTTACATAGCCCAAAAGTGGATGCATCTGGAGTGTCCATTGAAGATGACAGATGAACTGCATGTGTGCACATGCAAGGTAGTACAGCTTTAAAACGAGGAAATCCTACCACAGGCTACCGCAGGGATTATCTGTAAGTGCGTCTTGTTGACTGAAATAAGCCAGTCACGAAAATGCAAACATCCTATGATTTGAATGACAAGGACATCTAAAGTAGTTAAAATCAGAGTGAGTTCAATGGCAGTTGTCAGTCTGGGGGGAAATGGACAGTTCTATCCTGAGTATGGAGTTTTGCTTTACAAGATGAAAAATGTGTGGAGATTGGTTGCATAGTGTTGTGAATGCACTTAGCACCCCTGAAATGGGCAAGATAGGCAGGCGTGGCAGGGCCTGCCTGTATCCCCCAGCAACTGGGAGGAGGAGGTGGAGGTATCAGGAGTTCAAGGTCATTCTCCACTACTTCTACTTTGGATTAAGGCATTAACCTCCTTAAGGTTTACATCTGGTAGGAACACAAAGAAATTGAATGAATGAATGAGAAACATGAAGGAGTACCAAGGTTAAGTCAAAGAGGCCACGTTTTATTTTGGGAGAGAGATGGAAAGAAGTGGCCGTGAAGACTCCAGGAGAGAGGTAGGTGAAGTTTTGATTCTGATCGGGGCTTTTTCTTCAGCATCAGGTCGCATCAATAAGTGGCAAAGATCCCACTCCTTAGCTATTACTTAATACATGTTTTAATTTTTGAAGATCTATTTATCTTATTTTAGGTGTGAAGTACCCTGTATGTGTTATGTGTATGCACCACATACATGCCAGGTGCCCTTGGAGGTGAGAAGAAGAGCACCAGCTCACCTAGAACTGGAGTTACACTTGGTTGTGAGCCACCATGTGGATGCTGGGAATCAAACCCAGGTCCTCGGCAAGAGCACCTCTCAACCGCGAGCCACCTCTCAACCGCGAGCCACCTCTCCAGGCCCTCAGTGCTTTCACCATCTGTTTTGGTCCCTCTCCTCCGTTGCTTAGACTCACTTTTCCAGCACACACTGTACATCTTACTACATGATGGGCTTTCAGTTTAGAGTTCACCACACTTCCTCCTCATGCCAGCAAAAGCCCCTGAGTTAATTTCAATTGAACTTCTCCATTGTGTTAATGAAAAAAAACAAAACTAAGGTTTACAGGTTGCATTAGCTCATTGCTGCTTTCACTAAAGGCTATAAGGCTCGTGGCTTACAATGTATGCACTATCTTACAGTTACGGAGGTCAAAGTGTGAAATGGGACGCCCTGGACTCCCATCTAGAAAAGGCAGAGATGCCCGTTCTTGAGGAGTGCTAGACAGCCCAGCAATGGCTACTAAATGATGGAGAACCAGAGAACAGGAAGCTGCTTAGTATGGAAAACCCGGACCGGAAAACCCAGTGCGATCGAAGGGGACCCATGATGCAGTTCTCGCTTAAGACTAGGGGCCTGAAAGCTACCTGGAGAGGTGCTGCCCTGATCTTGTACTGACTGGGTGATACTCACAGATGATCATACATAATTGCAGCTGTGAAAGACACATTGAGGAAGAACAGAGCTTGCACCCAGGACTTTCCTCCCCCCCACGCCCCCATATCATCCGGCCCCGCAAGCCTCAGTCTATTGGATAGTGCTACCCACATTCAGGATGGGTCTTCAGCCAACAGTTGTTCTCATTCACATCCATCTTCTCTTCAAGTGTCCTCACAGACACACTGAGAAGTGTACTTTCCTAGTCCCCCCAGAATCTCTCAATCTAGGCACGTCTGCAATCAAGATTAACTGTCACAGTGCTGAAGAGGTAGCTCAGCCATTAGGAGCACTCGGGAGGCTGAAGCAGGCAGATCTCTGAGTTTGAGCCAAGCCTGGATTACAGAGCAAGTTCCAGGACAGCCAGGGCCACACAGAGAAACCCTGTCTCAAAAACTAAAACAGAACAAACAAAAAGAATACTCGCTGATCTTGCAGAGGACCTGGTTTGGTTCCGTGTACCCACATCCATCTGTGACTTCTATTACAGGGAAATCTGACACCCTTTCCTGGCCTCCAAGCATGCACATGACATGGTCTCTCTCTCCTCTCTCTCTCTCTCTCTCTCTCTCTCTCTCTCTCTCTCTCTCACACACACACACACACACACACACACACACACACTTTATAAACACAAAATAAAATTTTCAAAGAAGATCCACAGGTAGGCATGTGGAAAAATTTTCTTGTCTTTTCTAGGTTTTCAAGGCCACTTGTTTTCTTTGGGTCACAGTCCCATTCATATTAAAAGTCACAGGTCTTCTCACGCAGCCTTACTCTGATCTTGCTTCTGTGGTCACAGCTCCTTCCTTAACTCAAGAGTCTCCTAAACTGCACCAACCTTCTTTTGAGACATCGTCTTTTTATGTAGCCTAAGTTGGTCTCAAACTTTTGTCATTCTTGCTTAGCCTCCTGGGTTCCAGCTTTGCAACTGTGTGCCTCCATACCTGAGATCCACTCACTGTCAAGGTCCCTGTGACTGTGTTAGGTCTAGGGGACAACCAGGAGCAATCTCCCTCCATTAAGGTAGTTGATTAACTATCTTCCGCAGCTTATCCCAGCTTCAGCCACAATTTGCCTTTGCTGTTGAACCAAATACACTCACAGACACTGTAGCTAGCCAGCTTGGGTTATACAGTTTGCTTCTAGCATACAGCACATACACGTTTTGCTTCCAGCATGCGCACACATTTGTGCATATATGCAAATATACATATACATGTGTGTACTTGTGCTTGAAAAATCGTTTCATGTGTTCTAGGCTGATTTCCAAGTGGATTCGGCCTGATGACCTTGAACTTCTGAGCCTTCTGCCTTCCCCTCCCGAGTGCTGAGGTTATCGGTGTACACCACAATACAGTTTTATGTAGTGCTGGTGACCAAACATGGGACTTTGTGCATGCTAACCACATGCTGTACTGACTGAGCTATAAACATAACCTATTTTGTTCTTTGAAAATTTTATTTACATATGTAGGTGTTTTGCTTACATATGTGTTCATATTTTATAAGTGTGCCTGGAAGAAGACAGATAAGAATGTCAGATCCCCTGGGAACAGACAGCTGCAAGCAGCCATGTAAGAGCTGGGAATTGGACCAGATTCTCTGGAAGAACAGCCAGGGCTCTTTACTACTGATTCATCTTTCCAGTCCCATGTTATTTTTATTTTTAAGACTCAGTCTTACTCTTTAGCCTAGACAGGCCTAGGCTATTTATGGAACCTAAAAATAAAACTTACAGCAATCCCCCTGCCTCTGCCTACAAGAGGCAGACCACCAGTCCCAGATACAGGCCATATTTTTAAAATTCCTATTCTGTGCTTCTTGTAAATATGATTAAGAAATGGGGTTAGAATAATTTATTATGGCTTATATAAGACAGCCTTCTAGTTTCCCCTCTATCCTTAATTTCACAAGCTATCATGAAATTCTCTATCACAATTTGGCTTCCTTCAATATGCTGCTGAGTCTAGAGTCTGAGGCCAGCTGGCTTGGGCTCAGACCTCAGCTAAACCATTCTTTCGAAGTTTGGGTTTTAGATTTTTTTTTTTTTTAAAGACAGGATCTCCCTATGTAGTTGTGGCTGGCCTGGAATTTTCTATGTGGAACAGGTTGGATTCAAGATCCTCCCAGCTCTGCCTGCTGAGGGATGAGACTAAGGGTATATGTCACCACACTTGGCTTGGGTAAGTTACTTAAGCTCTTTGTGCCTCTGTTTCCATAGCTGTAATGTGAGAAAAATAACAGCATATTGTAAGGATTAAAAATCGTAATTGAAATGCACAACCAGAAACAATTTTTTTAAATATCTTCCAGAGACAATCTGCTTATTCTCTTTCTCCCTCTCCCTCCTTCCCTCCCTCTCTCTCGTCCTTTCTGCTTTACTCCCATTTCTTTCTTGGTTTTTAGAGTCAGGGTCTCACTATGAAATCCTGCTTGCCCCGGGACTTGCCAAGCCCATGCTGGACTAACACTTGGCGTGATTCTCCTGCCTCTGCCTCTCATGTGCTGAGCTTACAGGCATGAGCCGTAGGCCAGTGGAGCTCAGACTGGAAGCAGCCTTGCAGAGGCTATGGTGATTCTGTAAAAGGGCAGCTGCCCAAAGAGGCCTCATTCATGTCCCCATAGGCCACTCTGAAGGTCATAACCAAACTAGAGCACTCCCTGGGTAGAAAGAAAGCTTATTTGGGGACTCACTGCTAGGCTCAGAGAACAGTGGGTGGCTAGAGAAACATTGTCATCTTGTCACTTGTTTTTTTCTGCCTTGTCACTTTTAAGGGGACAGACAGCAGCAGGAGGAGAGAGCAGCCAGAACGACCTGGAAGCTACTGTGGGTTGTTTGGGTTAATAGGGAGGCTCTTGCCTGAGAAAGTTGACCTTTGGGACAGGTAAGTGAAATAGTAGCTTTTCTGTTAAAGAGAAATCTGCCTCCGGAGAGAAATGCTGAGTTTAGGCTTTTGTTTATTCAATAACAACCTTCTATTTAGGTCAGAGTCCTGTTTAGGACACTGTCACTACTACTGCCTTTTTGGGGACTTACTTTGTACCTAACACACACCACAGCAGACCTGCCAAGGAACAGTGATGGGACTTTTAACCTCTTTGTCTATGGTCACCTAGTGAGGCTGTCACGTAGGAGACAATATGAGGCTTCGGGGCCGAATCTCCATGACCACGGCATTGGCAGGAAGGCGGGATAGCACGCTTTGTTTCACTGTAAGTTCCACACCAACTTGACCCTTTAAAGAGTTATGGCTAATTTTTTAACCATCTTGGAGAATCTGACATCTTTGTGGCTTTCGTGAGTCTCATTTACATAAAAGGCCACCAGGGCAGGATGGGCACTGTGGTGTGTCCCTTCAATCCCAGCACTCCGAAAGGTGGATCTCTGTGAGTTCCACAGCTCCCTGGTCCACATAGTGAGTTTAGGACGGTCAGGGCTACACAGTGAGATTGTCTTAAGATAAATAAGGCAAGAAAAAAAAAACAAGTTTGGAGCTGGGGAGTGCGACCCAGATTCGGGGTGCTTCTGTCATGCAAGACGCTCTAGGTTCAGTTCCTAGCATGACCACCCCAACTACAAAGACATTTTATTTTTTGGATCAGGTTTCTATAAAAGCTGGTGATTGTTCAGAGAGAGCTTAAACACGCCATTCAAACATCCCATTAATCCTTTTGCTTTGAGACACGGTTCTACTGTAGTCTTTGGCCTCTTAGATTATGGTATTATGGGGATGTGCTACTGTGTCTAGTTACTAACCTTACATGGTGACTCAGGCCTTAAGTCTAAATCTCAGCATAGCGAGAAGCTAAGGCAGGAAGGTCAGAAGTTCAAGGTCATTCTCAGCTACATAGAGTTTGCAATCAACCTAGGGTAGAGAAGGCCCTATTGAAAAATTACAAATTATCCCCTCCTCAGCCAACAAAACAAACAGAAACCAACCTAATGCTAGTATGGCATATTTTTCTAATTAATAATAAATTAATATTGATGTTCGTTAATTAACCTAAGTCTATAGTTTATTATGATTTTCTTCAAGTCTTTTTTATTTGGGGTTTCATGCAAGATTCAGAATTTTCTTTAAGCTCTTAAACACACCCCAGGCTTCTGTTGGCTGAGATAGATTCCTCCTTTCCTTAGTTTGGGTGACCTAGCAGTTTTGAAGAGTCAGGTGCTTTAAGGTCTTTCTATCGGAATCTGTTTAGTGTGGTTTTAGACCTGGGTTATGTTTTTTTTTTTTTTTTTTTTTTTTTTTTTTTTTTTTTTTTTTTTAGGTCAACCACAGAGGTCAAGTCCTATATTCACCAGGTAATAGCAAGAAAGAAACCATCAGTATGACTATATTAGCCAGGGTTCTCTAAAGGAATGGAACAGATAGAATATGCATATTATACATATGGCTGTGGTGGGATAATCAAACAATGGAACCCTCCTAATGGAAAGGTTGTTTAATTCAGGAAACTTGATGTCCCAATCTAGTGTTAGAGCCCTGGAGGATTCCTATAGAACTGCTGGTCTTCTATCTATACTGGAATCCTGAAGATATGGGTTCTAATACCAGCAAAGGAATGCCCCAGCATTAGGATAGATGATCTTGCCATCAAGAGTGAGAGCAAGAAGGCAAAAGGCAAATGCTTCTTCTTAAGCGTCCTTTCAAGTGGGCTGCCGCCAGATTTAGGGTGGGTCTTCTAACTTCAAATGATCCAGTCAAGAAAATCCTCCACAGGTGTAATATCAGTTTGGGTTTTAGTTGACTCCAAATAGAGTTATGTTAACAGCCAAAATCAGGCAGCGTAGTGGTCCTGATGCTGGACTTAGTGACTTGTCTCTTTCTTGGCTTTGGCAGGTTTTTGCAGTAAAGTTAATTTCAGTCTTGACATGATAGTGCATGCTTATTATCTTAGCCCTAGGGAGGCTAAGACAGGAGGATTGTGGCAAATTGGAGACCCGCCTTGTGAGTTCCAGGCCAATCAGGACTAGAGCTTGTCTAAGAACAAAACAGCAAAACAAAACAAAAGGCTCAGCTGAGTTGTGGCCTCGTTGGTTGAGTGTCATCTAACACATCTACAAGGCCCTGGTTTTGATTCCTAGCATACTTCACTGTTATGGTAAATGCCTACAATCCCAGCACTTGGTGTAACAGATCCCCAGACTTTACAGGACCCCAAACCTTAGCATAACTCACGCCATGATGGAAGTAGCATTCAGGCCTTGAAACCCAGCATGTGGACAGCACTACCTGACAAAACAGGAACAAAGATCAATCCATCGAACTCATAGTTCTGGGAAAGTCCATAAATGTACTAACCTTGCTTTTGGCTTCTGTAGTTCTGCTTCTGGGTGACTGTTCTTGGTAACTGAGGCGTGTCAACCCAGCCACCCAGTGTAATCACCTGCTGACTAATGAAGACTTTCTCACTGGCTGTCTTCTCTGATGGATCCCCCATATTGTTTTGAGGCAGAGCCAGGGGATCAGAAGTTCAAGATCACCCTTGACAGTGTAACAGATCTGAGGTCAGCCTGAGCTAAAGTATACCCTATCTTCAAGACAAATAATAGGTCAAGCAATGCAAAAGTTGTTTCTTTCCCTTCTATACTAGAAATACCCATTGTTCCAGCCCATTGTGAAGACGGGGAAGTCAAGTTCTACCTCCTTGAGAGACATGCTGGTTTCTCAGGGCTGTGGTAACAAGATGCCACACTGATGGAAGAATTTAGAGGTTTGAGACAAATACCCCTCCAAAACAACAACAACAACAACAACAACAACAACAAAATAAAAACCAAAATTCTTATAAATTTGAAATGTTTATTTTTTTACTCACTGATATTTTTCATTTTTCACTATTTCTCTCACAACTGAATCATTTTATTTTACTTCAAAGTAGTAGCTCCTTGTGTAGCTCTTGCTATATTGTATAGACTAGAACTCACTATGAGCACTGGCCTGGCCTTGAACTTGTATGGGTGTTTTGCTTGCATGTATGTCTGTGCATAATATGCATGTCTGGTATCCGTGGAGGAAGAGGGTGTCTGACTGCTCAGAACTGGTGTTCTAGACTGTTGCTGGCTGCCATGTGGGTGCCGTGTCTTCCAGAACAGTAGTCAGTGCTCTTAACTCCTAAGCCATTCCTTGAATTGACTTACGTTTTTAAAGATTTACTTTTAGTTATGTATGGGTAGGTGTGTGTGGGGGGAGGGGTCACAGAGTCTAGATGGGGTATCAGATCCCCTGAGCTGGAGTTACAGTTAGTTGTGGGCTGTTTAACACAGGTACTGGAAATCAAACTCTACACATGGACTTCAAGCTCTCAGTCACTGAGTAACCTCTTCAACCCCCTGAATTATATTACACCTTAAAAATATCTATGTGTGTGTGCCTGAGTGTATGTGTACCACGTACTCTCAGAGGTCGGAAGAGGGTGGCCCTGGAACTGGTGCTTGTGAGTTTCCAGTGTGGGTGTTGGGAATTGAACCTGTGGCCTTTGTCAGAGCAGCCAGTGTTCTGAATCACTGAGTCATGTCCCCAGCCTCTCTGTTGCTTGTTTTTTCTTTTTTAATTAATGTTTTCCTGTTTATATACACCATATTTGTTTGTTTGTTTTACATTGTTACTGTCTTCAGACACACCAGAAGGCATCAGATCTCATTACAGATGGTTGTGAGCCACCATGTGGTTGCTGGGAATTGGACTCAGGACCTCTGGAAAAGCAGTCAGTGCTCTTAACCCTTGAGCCATCTCTCCATCCCTATATACTTTAGTTTTCTGTTCCTTAGCTTGACTAGAAGTTTGTCACTGAAGCTGCATGTGTAAATGACAGTGACCAGAATCTTTCACCTTTCTTCTATGCCAGTTAAGCTACTGGGGTTCAATTTGAAATCCGTCTTAGCTTTTTATTAGCTCTGGCAGGAGCATCCCTTCTTGTGGGTATAATTTTAGCTCTTTTACGAGACTTTTAGGGTAAAAGCCCTCTGAGAGTCCCCACAGAAGATGCTCAGCCTGTCACCCTAATGCACAATTAAAGAGATGAGTCTTGGTGAAAGGAATGGAAAGGAGATTGAGCTATTGTGTCCACTCAGGGAAGAACAGATAAAGGGACTCAGTGACCTCGTGTCTGCCCTCAAGGGAACTTTGTGAGACTTATGGTAAGGCGAATACAAGAGGAGGGTGGGATATGCTCTGGTGACAGCATCAGCGAGCGTCTGGAATGTTGAAGTTAGTGCCATAGGCACCTGGGAGAGAAGTGAGCTCATGAGAGGCTGCTGCCTGACTCTCATGAGCAACTATCCTGGTGGCGCTGTCCTGGTGGGAATCTGTCCTGTGGGGCTCATTGATGTTTGGGGAAAGTTTTGGGTCCTTTGTCATTAACACTTTCATGTATGAGTTCTGGCACTCCCAGAATCCAAGGTTGACTCAGTGTGCTTGCGCTAGCGTCTCTTATTGTTGTGACAACATTCCTCACAAAAGCAAGTCAAGGAAGGAAGGATCCATTGTGTCTCATGGTTTGAGGGTGTGTCTGTCACAGAGGGGCTGGCACTTTGTGTCTATTGTCAGAAAACAGTGGGAGGTGGAGGCTGGTGTTTACCTTTTTTTTTTTTTTTGTGCATATGAGCATTTTATTTGCATATATGCCTTTGTGGCATCGGATTCTGATTCCATGACAGATGGTTGTGAGCAAATGTATGATTGCTGGGAATTGAACTCAGGACCCCTGGATAAGCAGTCAGGCCTCTTAACCACTGAGCCATCTCTCTAGCCCTTCTAGTGTTTTTCTTGCTTTCTCCTTTTTATTCAGTCTGGGACCCAGTCCATATTTGGGGCAGGTCTTCTCACCTGTTTCAATCCAGTCTACAAACTTCCTCATCGACAAGCCTGGAAGTCGGGTCTCCTAGGTGGTTTCTGTTTTTTTCCCTAGGTCATCTTAGGTGTTGTTGAGCTGGTAATTATTAACCGTTCTCAAGAAGAAAATGTGAGGCCAACGCAGAGCTAGATATTCCAGGTATGGCGGTGCATGGCTGTAGTTTCAGTATTTGGAAGGCAGAGAGTCACCACAAGTTCAAGGCCAGCCTGCTCTACAAAGTTAGTTTTAGGCCAGCCAGGACTACTTAGCAAGATTCATCAACAATCAAAATAAAAACAAAAGTTAAAGTAGAGAGATACAGAGACAGAGAGAGACACAAAGAGACAGAGAGAGACAGAGAAACAGAGATACAGAGACAGAGTCCATAACAAACGGAGTTTTAGCCCAGTTACCTGTGCTCGACTTCAACTCTGCTACTAAAATGTAAATTTATCATCATCATCATAATCATTATTGTTATCATCATTATTACTTAACATTGCTAGTGAATTTTGAGAGGGATCATTAAGGACTGACCTCTCTCAACAGAGCAAACTCAAGGTATTTACAGCCCAGTGAGGTTGAGATCCTCATTCAATTCCTAGATTTTCTTTCCTTTCTGTTGTTTGTTTTGTGGTAGCACATGCCATTAATCTCAGCACTTGGGCAGCAGAAGTAAATCTCTGTAAATTCTATGTCTGCCTCATCTACACAGTAAGTTTCGGGTCAGCCACAATGACATTGTGAGATTTTATCTCAAAAAGTAAAAAAATTTTAAAGATTAATTTTCTGTATCAGTGTTTTGCCTGCATGTATATGTAGGCCTAGTGTGTGCCCATTGCCTGAGGATGTCAGAAGAGACCTTTAAATGTTCTGCATCTAACGTTAACAAGTGGCTGAAACGTGCCATGTGAGTGTTGGGACCCAAATCCTGGTCCTTCACAAGAGCAACAAATGCCCTTAACCACTGAGCCATCTGTCTGCTTCCCAGAGTTTCTGTTCTGTTTAGTTCCTTCCTCTTTGGGATTCTGACTCACTGTATCTACCTTCTCAGACTTCCTGAATTCTAGTTTCTTTCTTCTTAAGTCCTTGAGACAGTCATGGTCTACTGAGAATAATTCTCCCTTCTCCAGGTTCTAGAATCCAACGTAGTAGAAATGTAGGGCAGTCACGTGACTCATCCTTTATTTCTGTTCTCTCTGGGATCATGGACCTATCCTGGCTTGTGTGCAGTGTGTAAGGACAGAAGTTACATGTGATTTGTCCAGTTGGATTATGAGAGGCAAGAAAGAAAATGTTTTTAAATTCGATTTATTTTTATTTATATGATTCTGGTGGTTTGAATGTGCTTGGTTCAGGGAGTGGCAGTATTAGGAGGAGTAGCCTAATGGAGTGGGTGTGGCCTTCATTGGAGAAAGTGTGTCACTCCAGGAGAGTGCTCTGCTCTGTCAAAACCCTTCCCAGATTTGCAGTTTAACCCCTAAACTCTGTATCTTCTCCCCAACCCCCCCTTTTTAAATCTATGTGTGGAAATGTTCATAGGCCTGTCATGGCATGGCCCTACCTGAGTAGTCTCCCTGTACAGGCCTGGGTTCAATAATTCAGATAGTTAGTTAGCCTTTTATAACCTCCTTCCTGTTCCTTAGCATTCATCAGTTTCCTCTTCCTCCTCCCCCTCCTACCCTGTTCCTCCTCTTCATCATCATCCTCCCCTCCTCCCCCCCTCCTCCTTTTTCTAGTTGAAATAGAACCCTGCTATATAACAGGAGGTGAACTGTTTTCTGTTGTCTCCCAAGTGCTCAAATTAAAAGTATGTACCATTAACTCACAAGATTTCAGTATATTTTAATTTAATTTGTGCATGGTAACTGGACATATTCATGGAGTGTGGTGTTACTGTATGAACTGTATTATTCATACAAATGAACAATAATCCAGTCAGAATAACTGCATTTCTATCACCTCAGATGTCATATTTGCTTGTATTGGGAGGAGTTGAAACCATTTCTGTTAGTTATTTGGGGTAAAACTTGTTAACCCTTGGTCAATTCTATATTTCTGAGATAGAGGGACAAGAATTCCTACGTGTTTTTACCCTTATTTAGATAAAGGCATGCACAACCCTATTACCTGTCAGTTTTAAAAGTAGATACATCCAAAGTGTAAACTATGTGAGCCAGGAAAGGAGTGACAAATATAGCAGCTTCTCTTGCCATTGCCTCAAACTAGAGATGCTGAGTGTCTCACGGGAAAAAGGATGTATAAATCACAGGATGTCTGTAAAACAGTGCACTGTACAATGGTAACAAGGTACGTGACGGCAGCAACCGTGCCCCCGTGGCTAGACCTTTAGTGAAAGAAGACTGACTGCCCAGAATAGGCAGCATCTTTCTAAAGTAAGGAAACAGATGACTGGATGACTGACCAGAAAAGGGCTGAGAGGGAGGAGGTCCTCAGCAGCGGGGGTGGGGTGTGGGACGACACGTACAGGACCACGGATTTGTGGGCACGTTCTAGTCACATGGTGATTGCACTAAAATACAGATGTTATTCATATTTTGCCAGTGGTTTATGCAGTCTGCGTTACTTTTCACAACCCAGGAAAAATATATATCTAGTGAGTTCCAGGCCAGCTAGGGGTACATTGTGAGATTCTGTCTCAAGAAACAAAAAAGCCCAGGAGGTGAGGTGCACATGTCTTTAATCCCAGCGTTGTGGAGTGGGGTGGCTGTGGAGAGGCAGAAGGATCTCTGAGTTTGAGGTCTGCCTGGTTTACAAAGTTGCAGAACAGCCAAGGATGCACAGAGACACACTGTCTGGAAAAACCAACCAACACACACACACACACACACACACACACACACACACATACACACACACACACCTAAAACCTTAAGTCATTTTAAGGTGTGTAACAAATTAATTTATATTTCTCTAATATATTAAGTTTTGTTACTGTTTTAAGTATTATTTCTAGAGCTACAACTAGAAGAAAGGGTTTTTATTTGGGCTTATGGTTCCTGAGAGATAAAAGTCTGTCTGGTAAGGAGGCGTGGTAGCAAGAAGGCAGAGTGGTTAGAACAGGAAGCTGAGAAGCCACATGTCAATCACAAGCACAGAGCAGAGAGAGCAAACTGAAGGTGAGGGAGTTAGTAAACTGTCAAAGCCCAGCCTTAGTGATCTACTTCCGCCAGCAAGACTGGACCCCTTAAACCTTCCCAGACAGTACCACAAACTGCTGAGACACTACAAGCCCATGGGGAATATCTCTCAATTAGGTTACTATAGCTAATTAGTAGTAAGTAGCTTTTTCATTTTGTTTTTTATCAACTTGGATTTTCTTCCTTCTGAAATGTCTTTTTAACTCTTTTGTTCATTTCTTTACTGGGCTATCTGTGACAAAATAAGTGTCTTTATGGTCTTTCATTTTTTTATGCGCAGATTGTTTTGCCTACATGTGTCTGTGTGAGGGTGTTAGATTCCCCTGGAACTGGAGTTACAGATGGTTGTGAGCTGCCATGTGCTGGGAATTGAACCTGTCTCCTCTGGAAGAGCAATCAGTGCTCTTAACCCCTGAGCCATCTCTCCAGCTCTGTTACCATTGTCATCATTAGTGTGTGAAAGAGACAGGGTGTCAGGAAGCCCAGGCTAGCCTCAAACTCATTATACAGCAATGGATAAGCTTAAACTCCCTGGCGATGGAATGACAGGTGTGTGCCATCAAGCCCCAGAATCTCAAGTGCAGAGAATCAAATCTAGGGTATTTGCCTTCAAGACAAACACTCTTCCATTTAAGTGTTTTTAAGACAGGGCTCTGTGTAGCCCTGGCTGTAAGTGTTTCTGCTTGGATGGGAGGGTCCTGAGACTCAGAAGCCCAGGAACCACACAGCTCTAATGTGGGACAGTGTCCCAGTGGAAGGGCATCTTGAGACGTGGGAGCCCAGGAACCACAGGGCTCTAAGAGAAGGCCTCTTCAGCAGAGATGTTGCGGCTCCCAGAGGAGGGAATCCCCAGCTGAGCCAAGGAGCTCAGGAGACTTGGCTCTGCTCTTCATTGCTTCTTTTCTTCTTGGCTTTTTCTGAGGACAAAGTCACACCAGGCAGAGTCTTATGAAAAAGATGTGTTGAAAAGTCCACGGTGTGGAGGAACAAATCTAGGGATGGTTGCCCTCTGCTCCTGGAGCAGACAGCAGGGAACAGGACAAAGAGGCAGTGTTTATACAGGATTTTTGAGGTGGTGGCGCTTCTCAGGGCAGAGATATCCAGAGTGAGGACTGGTGGGATTTCAAGTTCTGAGTTTGGAAGGGGCTCAGGGATTGGTGGATTTTCCTGTTCAGGGATTGGTTGGGGGGTATTGTGGAAACCTGTGGGCTGCTGAATTTTCCTGCTAAGGGATTATTGGCTATTTTCAACCCTTTTCCCTGTGTCAGGTCCATGGGTTAGGGTTGGAAGCCTTTTCTGGCTGAGGCACCATCTCTGTGGGACTGCTGGGGCAAAGGGAAGGCTGGAGAGGAGGTGCTACCACTGTGGACAGCTCCTGAGGGGCAGTCCCTCTGAAGTGGGAATGGGGGTGCGCCACCATGGACAGCTCCTGCAACTGCAGGCTGAGATGTGGTGCTGCCATTTTGATAGTAGCCGCCATTTTGGAACAGCTCCTTTGGGACATTTTACAGCAGAAGTCACAGGCTGGGGCAAGAAGGAGGTGCCTGCTGCCCCTTTGACAGCTTTTGTGGTGCAGCAGCTTTTGTGGTGTGCAACTCAGGGACTACACTGGCTGTCCTGGAACCCACTCTGTACATCAGGCTTGTCTAGAACTCCGAGATCTGCTTGCATATGCCACCACCTGACAAATATTGATATTCTTTATGACTAAATGAAACTCTATTATGTATGTCTGTGTATACTTTACATTTGTTAATCTATGCATCTGTAGTCTGGTTCCACATATTAGCTCTTTTAAATAGTGAAACATTAAACATTAATGCATAGGTATCTCTGTGGTAAGTTGATATGCTGGCTAGTTTTATATCAAGTTAAAGTCATCTGAGAGGGGGGAACCTAAACTGAGAAAAGATGGGACTGTAGGCAAGGCTGTTGAGGTTTTTTTGTTTTGTGTTGTTTTGTTTTTGTTTTTGTTTGTTTTGTTTTGTTTTTTGTTTTTTTGTTTTTTTGTTTTTTTGTTAGTGATTGATGTGGGAGGGTCCAGCCCATAGTAGGGTGGTGCTACCCCTGGCTGGTTGTCCAAGGTGCTTTTACAAAGCAAGTTGGGCATGCCATAAGGAGCAAGCCAGTAAGCAGCATTCTTTCATGGCCACGGTATCAGCTCTTGCTTCCAGATTCCTGCAAGTTTTGAGTCCCTTCTGTGTCTTACCTTAATGCATTGTGACTCAAGGTACACAAGCCTTTTCTCCCCAACCTGCTTTTAATCATGGTGTCTCATCGTGGCAATAATTACCATAACTAAGACAAGTTGATGTAAAGCCCTTTAGATACCTTCTTACAAGCAGACAGCCGGCGTGAGCTAGTTCTAGTTTCAAATTTTTTAGTAAATCTGTGCTACCTGCATTCTTGCCCAGTATGTAAAAGGCCTTATGTCCTTGACACTATGTTTTTTCTGTGCTGGGATATGAACCTAGGGTGTCATGCATGCTAGGCAATTGCTCTATCACTGAATTATATTCTTATCCCATTTGTAGGAAGTCCCCCCCCCCCCCATGATAGCCATTCTCACCAGGGTAAAGTAGAATCTCAATGTCACTTTGATTTCCAATTCCCTGGTGGATATTGGACATTTTTTCATGTATTTGTAGACCACTTGTATGTCTTGCAAGACTATCAGTTCAAACCATGAACCCATTTACTGATGAATAAATTTTTATGGTTTAAAGGTCACATTTATTAGGAGATTAAGAGGTGCATTATCCATGGACTATAAATAGTTCATAGCTGACACTTTAGTCACATTCAAGCAGAAATGTAGCCAGCACCAATCTACTTTGTAGTTACTCTTATTTTATTTTATTTCGTTCCAAGAAAAGTTTGTACCACAAGACTTGGACTTGGGTTTCCGGAAGTTTTTTTTTCCCATGTCATAGTTCCATCCATTTATTTTTTCCTGCAAAGGCAACTGGATCTTCTTTGGTAATGAAGGTTAGAACCATGTTGGAGAGAAGATCAGCTATTGATGCCCAACCCATCAAAGGATTTTCTCCATCTCTCCCTGATATCAAACTCAGTCTTCCATTTCTTTGTGCTGTTTATTCCAGACTGCGAGTTATTTCGAGCAAGAACAAAGAGCCTGACTTTTCTGGTTTTGATGTGCTCTTCTGGAACACCAGTTGAAGTACTGATATCCAATTTCTCATCAACTGTTATAAGCTGTATGTCCTGAGTTTGGTCCTGTGCCAGCTTCCATGAGGATGTTCAACAACCTGGTTGGAACTCTGGAGGTAGAAATGGCAGGTGCAGCTCTTCATCCCAACAACGCCTGTCTCAATGACACAGACACTGAGACCACCGCCATCTTCCTGTGAACAAATGTCAATGAATAATTTTTGTGTTTAGTTTTTAAAATTTTTTTTATATATTCTAAATATTAGTCCTATCAGCCAATACCTTTGTTTCCTGTTGCCATGGGAGCATAGGTTTCTTTTATCCCACAGTGCCAGCTTACAGATGCATCACAGGATAGATAGAACTGGTGCCCTCCCATTCACAGATAGGCAGAGAGGAGATGGGCGCAGGCTTGCCTGTGTGACTCCCTTTCAACACTCTCATGTAGTTCAGGTTCCCCTGTCTGGGGCCACCTTCAGTAGGCACCCCCTACTTCAATTAATACAGTCAAAATACTTCCTGACACGCATGCCCACGGGCCAGAATGATCTAGCAGCCCTTCGTTAAGACCCTCAGGTGACTCTAGGTTGTGCCAAGTTGACAGCCATCTAGAACTAACCATCACTAATGGATACCTGGAATTTTTTTTTTAATCCCATTCTGTAGCCCAAGTTTTTTTCTACTCGGAATTGCTTTAAACGCCTGCATTCTTTTGTGGGTCTATATGCATTTTAGATTTTCTTTTCCTTTTCTATGAAGAATGCCATTAAACTTAAAAAAATTTTTTCTCTTACATTAAAAAAAATTTATATTTCTAGACAGAATCTTATGTAGCCAAGATGGATTTGAACTCACTGTGTAGCCAAGGATAAACTTAAGCTGACTCTGTCCCTTGAGTGCTGGAATTGAAAGCATGTGCCACCAGGCCCAGTTTACAGTTTGGGAGACTGAGCCCAGGAGTGTGTGCATTTTAGATAAGCACTCTGTGAACCGAGCTTACCCGAGCTCCTCCTACATCACTTCTGATGATACAGTACCTTTCATGATATCCAACTTGATGATTCATAGATACTTCCATCTTTTCTCGTCTTGTTTGATGTCTTTTGGCAATTATTTAAAGTTTCCATTTAGGGCTGGAGAGACGGCTCAATGGTTAAGAGCACTGAGTGCTCTTCCAGAGGTCCAGAGTTCAAATCCCAGCAACCACATGGTGGCTCACAGCCATCTGTAATGAGATCTGGTGCCCTCTTCTGGCCTGCAGTCAAACATGCAGGTGGAACGCTGTATACATGGCAAATCTATAAAATAAATAAATAAATCTTCTTTAAAGTTTTCATTTAGAGGCCACTTGTCCCCTTAGCTAAGCTCATTCCCAGGCATCTCTTCTTGAGGATTTGTGAATAGGACGGCTTTTCTGGTTTTCTGGCTTTGTTTAGGTTTGTTTGTTTTGACACAAGGTCTCCCTATATAGCCCCATCTGTCCTGGAACTTTCTATATAAACAAAGACCTTCCTGCCTCTGTCATCCTAGTGCTGGGACAAAGGTGTGCACCACTCGCCTCCAGGCTCCTGCCCACACTAGAGGCTGTGGCTTTTTTTTTTTTTTTTTTTTTTTTTGCTGTTTAGGATTCCTTTGAATATTTTCTGCAGAGCTGGCTTAGTGATCACAAACCTCAGGTAGTTTTTATTTGACCATCAATTTTACATCATACTTTTGCAGATACAGCAATACCATGGGTATAGTTGTTTAGTGTCAGGACATGAATTATCCTGATCCAGGCATTCCTGCGCTCTAAGAGTTTTGGAGAGAAGTCTGTTATTTTTCAGAGTTTGCTTCTGTAAAGTTGTTGGCCTTTTTCTTTTCTTTTATAAAGATTTATTATATATACATATATATTTATTATATACTATATATGAGTACACTGTAGCTGTCTTCAGACACACCAGAAGAGGGCATCAGATCTTATTACAGATGGTCGTGAGCCACCACATGGCTGTTGGGAATTGGACTCAGGACCTCTGGAAAAGCAGTCAGTGCTCTTAACCCTTGAGCCATCTCTCCATCCTGCACCATACACTTAAAAAAAAAAAAAGACTTATTTTTGTTTTATGTGCATTGTCATTTTGCCTCCATTTATGTCTGTCTGTGTGTGAGGGCATCAGATCTGCTGAAATGTGAGCTGTGGACAGTTGTGGGTGCTGGAAATTGAACCCAGGTCCTCTGGAAGAGCAGCTCTTAACCAATGACCATCTCTCCAGCCCCATGCACACTTGCTTTTATGTGCTGAGAACAGAAAACTAGAGCTTTGCTCATGGTAGGCAAGCTTTTAGCCAGCTGAGCCACATTCCAGGCTGTCAGCTGGGTGTTTTAATCTTCTTCGAGGTCAAGGATCATTCTGGAAACTAGTCAGGTTTTTGTGTGTGCGCGAGTGTGTGTGTGTGTGGGTATTTTGAGGTAAGATCTTACTAGGTAGCAACAATTCCTCTGTTGTTGGTCCCCCAAGTGCTGGGATTATACAATTTGACTGCTGAGAAGGTTGTATAGTGTGTCTACACTTTCATTTTCTTTGAAGTCATGCTGTGGCGGATTTCAAACCTTGTCTATACCACATCCACACCAACACGAAGCTTTCCACTAAAAACAAAACCGAGACATGACTCACCAGTTAAATCAAAACTACATTCCCACAGTGCGATCACAGGAAGACGGAACCAAACCCAAACCGTCCTGGTGTGTGTAGGGTTGCATAAGATGGACGGAAAAAAAAACCCCACAGGCTTTGGCTCTAATAGCTAGAGTTTAAAATACACACAAAAAATGCTTAATTGTTGTTTTGGATGCAATGTAAAGCATTTTTGAACCAGATAAGAATATGGCCATTAAAGGAAATATGAAACCAAATCACAACATGCAAAGACCCCGAAACAAATCCAGCTGAGTTTAGTCCTCGGGGTCAGACTTTGTTCTTCTCCCAGTTTCCAGTGGAGCAGAGGGAATGGCAGCTGGATTTCTTAGTAAATTTGAGACAGGTTCCCATGTGGCCGGTTGTCCTTAAATTTAATATGTAACCAAGGATAAGCTTTAACACGTGATCCTCCTGCCTCCGCTTCTGGAGTCCTGGCACATGCTTAGCTTGTTAAATATAGATGTCTTCACTGTGTAGGAGGGGATGTGAGTGTTCACGGTCAAGTGTGAGCGTGCGAGTGTGCCTGTGTATAGAGAAGACAAGCTCAGGCGCCAACCTCAGGAGCACTGTCTGCCTCCCTTGAGACAGGGTCTTTCTTTGCCTTGGGGCTCATCAATTAGGTTAGACTGGCTAATGAGCCCCAGGGAGCCTTCTGTCTCCATCTTTCCAGCGCTGGGATTTCAAATGTACCACACACAGAAGGGGGAATTTTAGTTGTCAGCTTGACTACAGCTAGACTCAATAAAACCGAAGATGCCGGACAGTCCTGTGTAGGATTGACTGACTTTCTCTCTTCCTCCCTCCCTTTCTCTCTTCCTTCCTTTCTCTTTCCTTGTCCCTTCCTTTCTTTCTCCCCTCAAATCCCTTTGGGATCTTGAGGCAGGGTTTCTCTGTGTAGCCCTGACTGTTCTGGAACTCACTCTGAAGATCAGGCTGGCCTCGAACTCACAGAGATCTGCCTGCCTCTGCCCCCTAAGTGCTGTGATTAAAGGTGTGTGCTGCTGCCACCTGGTAATACAGGATTTCTTAATCTGATTATTTGAAGCAGGAAGACCCATCTGAACTCTGGGCCACATCTGCTGGTGGCAGCCCACATAGCAAGAACAAGGAAGAAAGAAACTTGCTTGCCCTCACCTTCTCTGGCAAGTTTATTTGTTTTCTTTGGCCAGTATTATGATCCAGATTCTTTAGGATCCCAACACAGACTGAAAACCCGAAACAATCCAGGAATCCCCCAGAACTCTAGGGAAGCAGATGCACCCAGCTTTGTGGACAAACCACTGTGGAATTCTATATTTTTCCATAGTCAGGCAGCCATTGCTGGACTACCCAGACTACACCCAGTAAGACAGCCTAAAAACTCTCTCTCTCTCTCTCTCTCTCTCTCTCTCTCCATATGTGTGTGTGTGTGTGTGTGTGTGTGAGTATATTAGTTATGTTTCTTAAACATAACTGGTTGGATGAATACACACACACACACACACACACACACGTCAGTTCTTGGGGATTGTACACTGTCCTTATGAATGCAAAGCAAAAGGTTTTGCTAACTTTGAGCCATCTTCACAGCCCTGATTATTTTTATAAATATTTTGATTCAAGTGTCGTGCTTGACCTATGGAATCCCAGTCCTGGGGAGGCAGAGGTTGGTGTTTCAAGAATTCTGGGTCATCCTGGAGTGTGATGAGACTTTGTCATACATAAAAGTTTTGGTAGGGATTGCGGAATAGAATAGTTGGTGTTATACAAGTGCTTGCTCTTAGGCACATGATGTCATGGCCTGGCTGTTCAGCAACACACACACCACAGAGAGAATGAGAGGGGGATTTAGTAAAGGTATTTTGAACTAACAGTTATAAAGACATCAAAATAAATGAGATTACAGGAAGCCTTTGATAAAGGCCCTTGTCACCATGTATGCTGGTTCCTTGTGTTAGACCTGTCCCAGCCATCTTCCTCACGTGTCTCCTGATGCTGTGTTTCTCTTTACTGATGTTGGAACTTGTGTCTGCCTTATGTTTGCCCAGTTTCTCTTGGAAATATGTCAGTTCCACATAAAGTATTAAAGGGCGTGGGTGGTATTTTTGGACGCCCGGAGTTTCAACTCTTCCTAGGCTTCTACTAGGCTCCCAAAGCCCGAGGCAGTTTCTGGATCGGTGCTGTCCAGCAGAACTTGGGGTGATTATTGACACAGTCTATGGCTGCATCATTTATAGCAAAAGCCACAGGCCACAGGCGACTTTGAGGACCAGGAATGTGGCTAGAGTGGCTAACTGAAATCTTTGAGACAGAATTTCTCTGTGTAAGAGTCATCACAGTCCCAGACCCTCTTTGTGAGCCAGGCTGGCCTCGAACTCACAGAGATCTGAGCGCCTCTGCCTCTCCAGTGCAGGGATTAAAGAAGTGTGTCATCATGCCTGTCTGAGTGCTTTTCTTTCTCATTAGCATACAAAGTACTGGGTTTTATTCTGGCTTTACACATAACCGTCATACTTTGTTTCCATTTGGTTCCCCCACATCTTTGGGTGTACCCCCATTGCTGTCTTTCCCTAAGCTTCTTACTTTTCATCTTCTCCTCCTCTGACACCCCCTTTGGGTTTTTTTTTTTTTTTTTTTTTTTTTGAGACAAGGTCTAGCCCTGACTAGCCCAGAGCTTGTTATTTAGGCCAGGCTAGCTTCAAATTCACAGAGACTCTCTTGCTTTTGCTTCCCGGGTCCCAGGGTCAAAGGCGGGTGCCACCATGCCTGGCTGTGATTCTACTTCTTACATTCCTATATAAATTGGTTCAGGTTGCATAGGTTGAACTGTTTGTAAGGAATCTCATGCTGCATATATGACTTTCACAGGCAGAAGGGCAGTCCATTTGAGCCATATAAATTGAGTTTAAAAAAACAAAACATATTGAGCTATGAAAGAATTTTAAAAATTAGTACAGAGGGGGGGGGGGGAATCCTGAGGTCTAGTTTCATAGATTCCACTTAAAAATTCTCAGTGCTTGAGTAGGAACCTAGAGCAGAGGGCGGTGAAAACAACCCGCTTAGCAGGAGACAGTGATTCTTCACCCAGCAAAACGGAGGCAGGACAAAGCTGGTGAATGGAAGTTTACTCCCTTCTGGTCTGGGTTCTCACACAAGGCTCTGCAGAGCTCAGCATATCTCTGAGCAGGTTTTGTGCTCTTACGGAGGCTTCTTGGTAGAAGAGTAATTAACTTCCTTTTTTCGGTTGTTGTTTTTTTTTTTTGTTTTTGTTGTTTGTTGTTCTTTTTCAAGACAGAGTTTCTCTGTGTAGCCCTGGCTATCCTGGAACTTGCTCTGTAGACCAGGCTGGCCTCAAACTTAAGAGATCCTCCCACCTCTGCTTCCTAAGCGCTGGGATTAAAGGCCTGTGCCAACCACGACCAGAAGAGTAATTAATTTCTACTGTTCACTTGTCTGTGGACAGGCCATGCTAGGCCTGACGGTGTGTGACCAAGAGCTTCGTGGAACTGCTTTCTCTGTAGAGGTCTTTTCTCCTGTGAGCAGACACAGGAACAAAGCACCTTGTTCCAGCTCCCAAGTACCTGAAAGACTTGCAAAGATCAGTAGGGTAACAAACCATGCCAGGGCATTACCACACTACCTCTTCACGAGTTTGCCTGTATGTGGGGAGGGGCGGCACTCCACTCTATCACAGAGACACCCATAAGGTTCATCACCCCACCTGAAGATACATTCGGTCTGTTGTACTCTAGGATTTTTGCAGTAAAACTATTTTCATTATGTGTGACATGGCAATGGTGAAGCCAAGTGGCTGTGGTCACCAGCAGAATCTCTTGGTTGGAAGTCACAGTGAAGTCAATAAACAAGCAGTGACATCCGGGTCTGTGGCGGCGATATTGGGGTGGCTGTCCCTCAGAAGACCCTCAGCCATGCTTGTCTCCTGATTTTACTGAGCTCTGAGGTGTTAGAGCAAAGGAAGTGGCAGGAGAGAGCTAGGACACCAGTGGTGAGACTTTGGAGTCACCCCATCCTGCAGATTCCATCAGCAAACTCAGGATCATCGGGCTGAGCTTGGTATGATAGAATCACACCATCGGTCTGTTGGTATGCTACCTCCTCAGGTAAACGGCTACCCCTTTATTTTTTCCCCAGGAAAGGTAACTTAACGAGTGTAAACGGGCTTGCCATTTTCTCTTTCTTGTATTTTTGTCATCATGGTATTAACTGAATAAGACAATGACAATTTTAGAAATACACTTTAATTATTGTTATGTGACACTCTTTGATGCTTTCAGACAGAAACAAAATGTTTGTTATCATTATGAACCACCTGCTTTAACATAGAGGCAACCTATCTGCATGGGAGAAAAATGAATTCAAAGATGTGTTCATTTGGAGAAACACCCAGAAATCGCAGACATTTTATTTTGCCGTGGGTACTGCTATGGAACGCACTGTCCCGTGATGGCCTTGATTTAGGTCTCTATTGTTGGGATTCTGTAAACCCCACCTCTCAGTTACCTAGCAACAGCCAGGTATACCCCACCCCTCAATTACCCAGCAGTGGCCAGGTATGCTCCGCCCCAGTGACCTGACACTATAAAAGGAGCTGCTTGACCCCTCCTCTCTCTCTTGGCCTCTCCTGCCCTTGTGCTCTTGCAGCCTCCCTCTTCCCTTCCCTTCCCCCCTCTCTCCCACGTGCTCATGGCCGGCCTCTACTCCTCTACTTCTCTCTCTCTGCCTCTACCACCCTCTTAACTCTCCCATGACCTGAATAAACTCTATTCCGTACTATACTGTTGTGTGGCTGGTCCCTCAGGGAAGGGATTCCCAACATGGACCCCTCAGAGGCATCTCCCTTGCCCTCAGGCCTCGCCGCACCTCCATGGGCCATATGCCCCCCACTCTCTTCATCCTTCCCTTAACATTGGTGCCGTGACTCGGATCGTTATCCTTTCACAACATTGGTGCCCTGTGACTTTTCATTTCATTGGTGCCCCGTCATCTTTTCCTTACATCTATATCATTGTCAATTTCAATTTAAAACAGTTTTACATCATTTAAGAAATGAATTATGGGGCAGCGAGATGGTTCAGTGGGAGCTTGCTGCCATGCCTGACAACCTGAATTCAAGCCTCAGACCCTGCGAGGGTAGAGGAGAGAAGCAACTCCAGAAAGATGCTTTCTGACCCTCTCTCTGTGCATTGTGGCATGCAAGCTTGTGCACAAATATAATATAAACAAAAAAATTTTAAAGTGTAACTTTTAAGATTTCACATGACTCCCCTCCTCCACCATTGGAATA
This sequence comes from Micromys minutus, assembly GCF_963924665.1. Taxonomy (NCBI): domain Eukaryota; kingdom Metazoa; phylum Chordata; class Mammalia; order Rodentia; family Muridae; genus Micromys; species Micromys minutus. The sequence goes on from NC_137956.1 coordinate 30,715,675, forward strand.
TTACAGTTTCAAGTAATACAAGATAAAAACAAAAACATTGCAGACTAAATCTACATATATGTACACATTGAGCACATTTAATTACCACAGCCATCGGGGAGTCCTGAGGTCACCTGTTCAGCTCAGAACTCAGTAAGATGGCGTCACTGCGTGAGCTCTGGGACCTCCCTATTATCCACAATGAGCGTATGAATGATCCCTTCTCTCCTCTTCCCGCTGCTGACGGCTTTTATGTAACAGCCGTGGTTCCCAACGCTGAAGTGTGTTTCAGTCCCGTCATCTACAAACTCGCCCTAGGACAGGAAGGAGGAAGGGTCAGTGTTGCAGGAAACTCTTTGTCTGAGTGGTAGCGTCATCTAAAGGCACAAATGGCGTAATGCAGTGGTACATGGATAAAATGCTAAGCACCGCAGACTCAAGAGTTTGCATGGTTTTATGCTTCCGTTACAAAAAGTTTCCTTCCTCTTATTCAGTAACCATTCTGATGTTTGAAACAGGGTCTTCCCCTGTAGCCAAGTTTAGGGTAAGCCAGACCTTGCCATGTAGCACAGGCTGACCTTGATCTCCTGATCCTCTTGCCTCTATTTTTTTAAAGATTTATTTATTTTATATCTAAGTACACTGTAGCTGTCTTCAGACACACCAGAAGAGGGCATCAGATCCCATTACAGATGGTTGTGAGCCACCATGTGGTTGCTGGGGATTGAACTCAGGACCTTTGGAAGAGCAGTCAGTGCTCTTAACCACTGAGCGATCTCTCTAGCCCCAGTCTCTGCTTTCTCTCTTATTTACTTTTTATTATTTTTTAATGACTTATATTTAATGTTTGAGTGCTCTATCTGCATATACACCTGTATGCCAGAAGAGGGCATCAGATCACATTATAGATGGTTATGAGCCACAATGTCATGGTTGGGAATTAAACTCAGGACCTCTGGAACAACAGTCAGTTTCTTTTAACTGGTGAGCCATCTCTCCAGCCCCACCTCTGCTTTCTTAAGTCAATCTTTATAATGACCATGACAGAAGTACTCTTATTATGCCTACTTTACAGATGAGAAAACTGAGGATAACTTGCAAATGCTACTCTGCAAGAAAAGTATTTTCAACCAGTTCCAAATTTTGCTTCCATTGGGGTATAAAGTGACTTATAATAACATAAATGTAGTAAGTAAAACTAGACACCTCTAAATCTATTGAGTCCTCGAAATGTTTCTCCTTAGAAATGAAATTCACATCCTATGTTTAAAATATCTGGTCTGCAACCTCGTGTAGACCTGCTAATGTACATAACTCACTGTTAACTTCCTCTGTTGATTGCATGTTATAACTCCTTCCTTTTGCTTTTTTGAAATAAGGTCTTATTCTGTAGCCTGGGCTGGCCCATTGTTAACTCTGTAGTCCAGAACTCACAGTAATCCTCCTGTCTCAAGTACCTCAGTAGTCTCCCAACCAGATGTTGGAATTGCAGATATGAGCCTCCATTCTTGGCTTAACTGATTTAAATTAAGCATAATGAAATTAATAAACTTTAATTAACTTTAAATATTGAATTTAATAAATTTTGAAAAAAATTTAATGCTTGCTTTAAAAAGGCTCAAAATCACAATGAGAGTCAGTCCTTATGGCTCACATTCTATTTCTGCTGAACAGCACTAATCTACAGAAAGAAGAAGAAAACAGAACATTCCAGAGGAAAAGAAAAAGCCCTTGAGCAGAAGTTCTCAACTTGGGGGTCTTGACCCCTTTGGGAGTTGAACAGCCTTCTCATAGGGGTCGCCTAAGACCATCAGAAAACACAGATTCTTATGTTATGATTCATAAACGTATTAAAATTACAGTTGTGAAGTAGCAACAAACCTAATTTTATGGTTAGGGGGTCACCATTACATAAGGAACTGTATTAAAGGGTCACAAAATTAGGAAGATAGAGAAGGCCTTGGAGAATGGAAACAACTATGCCAGAAAACAAGAAAACCATAATCAAGAGGCTTCCAGGGAACGAATGGAGGAGAAGGCCTGATGCTGGGCCCACAGGTACCTGACTACATGAATGGTACCGACTGTGCTTCTATACAACTAGGCCGCATGCGCAGGACTGACTGCTCGGCTACACAGGCCCGGCCGTGTGCCTGGAGAGCTCTGTGGGCCTCTGCAGGAGCAGAGCGTCTATGAGCAGGTTTATTCACTCCTGTATACATGTCACCTCAGGCCACATGGATGCCAGCAAAGCGAAGGACAGTGGAGCCTGAATGGCTGTTGCAGGATGCTTGGCTTCCATGAGTGAGGAGCCTCCTTTCTCCTACCTTGACAACACTGCTCAACAAATTCCGTTCGTCTTCTGTCATTTGTGGCTACGTCCAAGTCATCTGACTCTGGGTTCATTACTACTTCGTTAATGAGAGAGAGAGAGAGAGAGAGAGGAGAGAAGAGCTGGAGAAAGGGAGGGAATGAGTGAGGGAGGGAAGGAGGGAGGGAAGGAGGGAGGGAGCACACACACACACACACACACACACACACACACACACACACACACACACTATTCAGATCTCTGAATTTGAGGCCAGTCTGGTCCACAGAGTGAAGTTCTAGGACAGATAGGCCTACACAGATACCCTGTCTTAAAAACAAACCAAACCAACAACAAAAAAAACCCAAACACCCCATTATTAGGAAAGTATCACGTGCTTTGAGAATATGGGCCAGCATCTTCCTCAAGTATGAACTGAGGTCAGGGCATTGCAGCTCAGAAGGTAGGAAGCTAGAATTTGCATACCATCACGTGACTTCTAGAGGACCCAACTAGGACTGAATGTGGGTACTTCTCAGTATAAAAGCCAAGCAAGGTGGGGTGTGTGGCTGTAGGCTGATTCCAAGCTCTCACTGCCCCAGTTACTGTCCGGCGAAGATTTTCAGAGCTTGATGTGAAAAAGTTATCTGCATTTGCTTTGATCCCCTTGGTTAATTTTTAAAATCACCAGAATTAGAACTTGGTTGTGGTCAGTCAGCACTTGCAACCCCAGAGTTGAGGAGGTTGAAGTGAGAGGACTGAGTTTGAGGTTAGCTTCAAAAAATTAAAAAAAAAAAAAAAAAGTACTAAAACAAGGAAATGCAGTAACATCTGATCCCTTACACACATGCTGCACTAGGAATAATGAATACAGGAATATCAATAAATAACTCACCACTGTGTCTATTACTTTACCATTACACCATACATCCATAGTGTCCTTTTCTGTAAAAGCAACATTGAGGCATTATAATTCTATATTCAAAGTTAACTTTTGAAAAGATTTATTTAATATATGAGTACACTGTAGCTGTCTTCAGACACACCAGAAGAGGGCATCAGATCTCATTATAGGTGGTTGTGAGCCACCATGCGCTGGGAATTGAACTCGGGACCTCTGAATGAGCAGTCAGTGCTCTTAACCATTGAGCCATCTCTCCAGCCCCAAAGCTAACTTTTTATATGTGTTTTAATTGGTGTAGGAGTGTTTTGCTTGCATATATGTCTGTGCAACACATGTGTGCCAGGTGCCCACAGAGCCCAGAAGAGGACGCTAGATCCCCTTGGAACTATCTACATCAAATAAGAAAACCCAGGACATGTGGCACACACCTGTAACTTCAGCACTCAGGGGGCAGAGGCTAGAGAATAGCTTGAGACAGGCCTTGGCAATCCTAGAACTCCCTATGTAGAGCAGGCTGGCCTCAAACTGACAGGGATTCTCCTGCCTCTGCCTCCCGAGTGCTGAGATTAAAGGCATGCACCACCAACATGCCTTTTTTTAAAAAAGATTTACTTTAAAACCTTTTTAAAAAAAAAAGATTTATTTATTTTATTTACATGAGTACACTGTAGCTGTCTTCAGACACACCAGAAGAGGGCATCAGATCCCATTAAAGATGGTTGTGAGCCACCATGTGGTTGCTGGGAATTGAACTCAGGACCTTGGGAAGAGCAGTCGGTGCTCTTAGCCTCTGAGCCATCTCTCCAACCCTAAAACCTTTATTATGCCTATATGTATGAATCTGTTTGTGGGTATGTGCACATGCCCAAGGAAGCCAGTTGAGGCCGGCAGGTCCCTGGAGCTAGAGGCACAGGCGGTTGTGAGCTGCCGGCTGTGGGTGCTGGGATCTGCCTCCATTCCTGCCCCTCTGTGCTCATGGTTCCCTTGCCTGCTGCCTCCACCCTGTAGCTTTGAGATGGTTCACACTTTTATAATAACCACGGTACTGAAACTAGCTCTTGTCTGTAAATCCAATAAATGAATCTCATTTGCAAGTAGGTTAAGCCTTGGCTGACATCAAATAGTTTTCTAGTTGCAAATTCACTTCAGCATTTTTGGGCACCCAAGCATTTATGCACACATAGAATTGCCTGTGCACATATGTATGTAAGTATAATTGCCTGTGTGTGTATGTTGGGGATTGGAGGGTTTTTTTTTTTGTTGTTGTTGTTTGGTTTGTTTGCCTTTTGCTTTCATCTTGGTCCTGGGGATAAACCCAGGGCCTTGCACCTTGCATATGCCTGGCAGGTGCTGTCCACTGGCCTACATGCTCAGCTCTATGCTTTGTTTTGAAATTCCCCTTTGAACCTGTCCTTAATATCTTTCCTTGTTGAACAATGAGGGAAATAGAAATTTTTCACGTTCATTGTTCTCCTGACAAAACTAAACAAAAGTCTTGACGGTTGAGCATGGCCTGCTCACAAGGATGCACATTAGCAGGCGGCGCTTGTGCTCTCTGTCTTTTCCAAATCTTCCTCTTAACTCTATGGAGGGACTAACCAAATAGTCACTGTAAAACTCTAATATGGGGTTACAGAGGGCCAAGGGGAACACAGTATCCATCCCTAACCAAGAAATGATCTTCCACCAACAGCTGCTTGCAAAGAAAAACATCAGTTTTCTCCAAAGGAGTCTCTCTGGGTATGTAAACCACACCCAGCAGATGGCCGACATAAAACACACTTGGTGGTGTTTTTGTAAATTTTTTTTGTCTCATATTGCTTTTTCTGGGTTTTTTTTTTTTTTTTTTTTCATCTTACTGGTCTTTTGGTTTCCAATTTTGTGTTTTTATAGATTGTGTTTATGTGTATCTGTATGTGTGTGTGTGTGTTTCTTGTGATTTTTTTCCCCAATTTTTAAATTCCGGTTTGTTAATTCATATTTTTGTAAATTTTATAAATAATGTGATTTTATAAATAATAAATAATTTTGCTTTTTAAATTTATCTGTTTTCTAAAGAGATAGAGAAAGAAAGCATGGAGTTGGATGGGTGGGGTCATGGGAAGGATCTGGGAGAAGATGGGGGAGGGGAGGCCACAATCTGAATATATTGCAAAACATAGTATATGCGTATCAATAGAAAAAATCTTAATCATTGCACAGAAACAGCCCCGACTTACCCAAAACAATTCTAAAGTCCTTGCCATCCAAGTGCAATATCCAGGTATTAGTGGTTTTAGATCTGTTCTCCACGAATTTCCTGAAGCTTTTCCCCTCAATCTCCAGAGTATATTTTAAAACATAACCTTTACCAGAAAGTATATGTATGGTGGCTTTGGTCTTTGCAGCTCCAACACAGAAGGTTTCTTTGCCCACTAACTGGAACATCCACTCTTTTCTTATCTCTTCCTAGATGATGAAATAGAACAGGTTAAAATAGACAAACCAAGGGAATTTTAATTTTAACACTTGGGAAATAATAAAGCCTTCAAGGGGATTGTGGTGGTTTGAGTAAGAATGACCCCTCCCCCGCAGGCTCATATGTTTGAATGCTTGGTCACCAGGGAATGAAACTATTTGAATAATTGTAAGGATTCAGAGGTGTGGCCTTTGGGAGTAGGTGTGGCCTCATTGGAGAAAGTGTGTCACTGGAGGTGGGCTTTAAGGTTTCAAAGCCCACACCAGGTCGTCTTCCTGCTGCCTACAGATCAGGATCTAACTCTTCACTTCATCTCCAGCACTGTTCCTGCCATGTCTGATACCACGTGTCCCGTCATACTGAGCATAGGCTAAACCTTGGAAACTGTAAGCAGGCCCTAGTTAAACGCTAATAAGCGTTGCCTTGGTCATGGCGTCTCTCCATAGCAACAGAACGATGAATAAGACAGTGATTAAAAGCCAGTGTTGTTTGTACCGTATGGATTCATAATATAAAGGTTAAAAAAATCATTTGCTGAGCGTGGCTTTAACCCAGCACTTAGGAGAAAGATGGAAGTGGATTTCTGTGAGCTTAAGGCCATTCTGTCTACATAGCTCTAGACCAGCCAAGGCTACACAGTGAAATCCTGTCTGAAACGAAGTCATTTTCAGTTTAAATACCAGCTTCCATTTCCTTGTATTCTGTAACTGCCATCAGATTGCTTTATCCAGGGAAGTAAACAGATGAAATAACATAACCGTTGACAGAGAAAAAGCCCTGACCTGTCATATGAAGAACCTACCCTGATAAAAACAAAACAAAACAAAACCAAGCTTCAGGGCTGGAGGGATGGCTCAGGGGTTATGAGCACTTGTGCTCTTCCAAAGGACCCAGGTTCAATTCCCAGCACCCATATGACAGCTCACAACTGGCTGTCACTGCAGACTCAGGGGATTTGATGCCTTATTCTGTCTTCAGAGGGTACCAGGCACACACGCAGTGTACCTGCATGCATACAGGCAAAACACTGCACATACAGAGTAAACAATAAAGCATAAGAAAGCAAGTTTCACTGGGTGTGGTGTTGCACACCTTCATTCCAACCCCGGGGGAGGCAGAGGCTGTGGGTTTGAGGCTAGCTCTGTCTATAACAAGCTTACAGGACAGCTAGTACTACATAGAGTGTGCCTATAATGAGAGAGGGGGGCATTGAGGAGAGGAGTCAGGGCAAGTGTGTACTTCTCTGTAGCTCATTTTACAGACTCACATTATGATCTCCTACCTTCCCATCCACATATACAACTCGTTTTCCTGATGTGGTCCCATGTTCAAACTCAATCTTGTGGACTCCATCACTTAAAATAACATCCCAAATAGCTACAACATCTTTCATTTTCCCCAAGCTATATAGAGGGACGAAGGGAATAGAAACACAGCCATTAAAATGTGCCAAAACAGTAATAGAATATAGCTAATTAATCCTCCCAAGATGAAAATATCAATTTTTTAAACTTTTTTATTGGTTATTTTATTTATTTACATTTCAAATGTTATCCCCCTTCCCAGTTTCCCTTCCACAAGCCCTCTATCCTCTGCCTCTGTAACTCTTCCCTCCTCCCTGTCTCTATGAGGGTGCTCCCCCCACCTGCCCACCCACTCCTGCCTCAGCAGCCTAGCTTCCCCTATCCTGGGTCATTGAGTCTCTACAGTACCAGTGATGCCATATAAAGTCATCCTCTGTTACATATGCAACTGGAGCCATGGGCCCTCTGTGTGTACTCTTTGGTTGGTGGTTTAGTCCCTGTGAGTTTTGGGGGGTCTAGTTGGTTGATATTGTTGTTCTTCCTATGAGGTTGCAAACCCCTCCAGTTCCTTCAGCCCTTGCTCTAACGTCCCCACTGGGGTCCCTGTACTCAGTCCAGTGTTTGGCTGTGTACATCCATGTCTGTACTGATCTAGCTCTGGCAGAGCCTCAAGGGACAGCTATACTGGGCTCCTGTCCATAAGCACTTCTTGGCATCAGCAATGGTGTCTGGGTTTGGTGTCTGCAGATGGGATGGATCCCTAGGTGGGACAGTCTCTGGATGACCTTTCCTTCAGTTTCTGCTCCACACTTTGTCCCTGCATTTCCTTTTGACAGGAGAAATTCTGGATTAATATTTTTGAGGTGGGTGGGTGGCCCCATCTCTCAATTGAGGGTCATGCCTATCCACTGGATATGGTCTTTATGGGTTCTATCTCCCCTTTGTTGGGTATTTTGGCTAAAGCCCCCCCCCCATTGAGTCCTGGGATCTGGCATCCAGGACTTTCTAGTGGCTAACCCCAGTTTCCCCTCTCCACTGTTACACATCTATTTTCAAACTCCTAACCCTCTGTACTTCTCGCTCATCTCCTTCCATATCTGAACTGCTCCCTTCTTCCCCCTCCCAGATCTCTCTCTCCCTCTCCTTTCCAGAGATTATTCTCTTCCCCCTACTGAGTAGAACTTAGCTGTGATCTTCTTCTTGGGTTTCATATGGTCTGTGAATTTTATCGTATTCTGAGCTTCTTTTTGGCTAATATCCACTTCTCAGTGAGTACATACCATTAGTGCTCTTTTGTGACTGGGCTACCTCACTCAAGATGATATTTTCAAGTTCCATCCATTTGCCTACAAATTTCATGAAGTCATTGTTTTTAATAGCTGGGTATTGTGTAAATATACCACATTTTATGTATCCATTCCTCTGTTGAGGGACATCTGGGTTGTTTCCAGCTCCTGGCTGTTATAAATAAGGCTGCTGTGAACATAGTGGAACATATGTCTATGTTATATGTTGGAGCATCTTTTGGATATATGCCCAGGTGTGGTATTGCTGGGTCCTCAGGTAAAACTATTCCCAATTTTCTAAGGAACTGCCAGACTGATTTTCAGAGTGGTTGTACCACCTTGCAATCCCACTAGCAGCGGAGGAGTGTTCCTCTTTCTCCACATCCTCGACAGCATCTGCTGTTCCCTGAGTTTTTGATCATAGTCATTCTGACTGGTTGGTGTGAGGTATAATCTCAGAGTTGTTTGGATTTGCATTTCCCCGATGACTAAGGATGTTAGACATTTCTTTAAGTGCTTCTCAGCCATTCTGTATTCTTCAGTTGATAACTCTCTGTTTAGCTCTGTACTACATTTTTAAATAGGGTTATTTGGTAACTTCTTGAGTTCTCTGTATATTTTGAATATTAAAAAACCATTCTTAACAATAAAAGAACTTGAGGAAATCACCATCCTTGACTTCAAGCTATACTAAAAAGTAATAATGATACAAACCACATGGTGTTGGTACAGAAACAGGCAGGTAGATCAATAGAATAGAATTAAAGACCCAGAAATGAACCCACACACACCTATGGTCACTTGATCTTTGACAAAGGAGCCAAAACCACCCAGTGGAAAAAAAACAGCATTTTCAACAAATGGTGCTGGTTCAACTAGTGGTCAGCATGTAGAAGAATGCAAATCAATCCATTCTTATCTCCTTGTACAAAGCTCGAGTCCAAGTAGATCAGGGATCTCCACATAAAACCAAATACGATGAATCTAATAGAAGAGAAAGTGGGAGAGAACCTTGAACACATAGGCACAGCAGAAATTTTCCTGAACAGAACACCAATGGCTTGTTGCTCCAAGATCAAGAATTGACAAATGGGACCTCAAAAAACTGCAAAGTTTCTGTAAGGCAAAGGACACTGTCAATAGGACAAAATGGCAATCTACAGATTAGGAAAAGATCTTTACCATCTCTACATCCAATAGAGGGCTAATATCCAAAATATACAGATTTTTTTAAAAGACTGGATGCTATGTATTCCAAGCTGGCTTCAATTTACTATGAAAGTCTGAGGTTACAAGTCTAAGTTTGATCCCTGGAATCTGTGGAAGGAGAGAAATGGATCCACAGAATTATCCCCTGGGCTCCACATTGGCTTCATAATACACAACCCCAACATACATGTTCACATGTGTGTTCTTTATTTGTTCACAGCCATGTTTCTTCCTGATAAGTGTCAGCTTTAACACCTCAAGTCATTGTTTATTTAGATCTATTTTCAACAGATGCTGTCCTCGGCAGCTGTGGTGACACATACCTGCGATTCCAGCCTTTGGGAGGTAGAGGCAGCAGGGTATTAGGAGTTCAAGGTCACCTTCTGCTATTCCACATGAGATATTGTCTAAACCAAACCAAACCACAACACAACACAAAGACCCGTGCTAGCCAGTGGATTGGCTAGAAAGCAGCAGTATGCTTCTGATAGTGGATATAGCGGCTGGTGGTCCTGCCCTCCACGGCAAGAAAGACCTAAAATTACTGTGCAGAGTGACGTCCCCAAAGCCTATTGCTGGGCACCTCGTATTGCCTCCTTTTCATGTGTGCGAGGGATAAGGACTCCAAGCCCAGCCCCCCGTGCCTTGGCTCCCATTGGGTGGGATTGACAAACCCTGAGAGTGCTAGGCTGCCTCAGTGTCCCCTGCCCAATGCAGACCTTGGTGTATTTTCCTCTGCATTCAGATACATGTTAGGGGACACCCCTGAGCTTAGAGATGCGCTGCTCTGAACCGAACAACTAAGGAGCTTGTGGGAACCTACCTGACCACAGGTCACAAAGTTCACTGGGACCACAGTGGCTTCTGCTATAGGAAGGAAAGAACTGCAGCTGATTTGTGCTGCCCCAGGAACAAAAAGAGACTCCAGCTGTAACCCACCACCCTTTCACCTAGTAGATGTCCATAACAGAGGACCAGAAAGGAGCCTCTGTTGTCAACTTTCTAACACCCACCCCCGTTTTAAATGCACATATTTTAGATTCTCCCTTTAAAACAATAGAATTAAAACAACCAGCTCATCAGGGTCTAACCATGCCCAGCAAGCACTCTGCTACTGACACATAATTCCCCGCCCACTTCAGGGTGCTGGTTTGAGATGGGGCTCCCTCACTTCCAGAGTTGTTTAGGCAAGGCTCTCTCTACTGTGCAGGCTGGCCCCAGCATCCTCAGTGCTGGGGTTGCAGACGTCAGCCAGCCGTCATTCCTGCTTTTGTTTTTCCTTCTGTTTCCTCTGCCTTTTGTGTTTCCACCTTATTATTTCTCTTGCTTACTTTTTTGTTTCACTTCATAGCTTTAAAAGGATTTATTTACTTATGTGTGTAAATACATGTGTGCGTTCATGTGCATGGGTGTGCATGCAGTCTGTCAAGTGTTTTCTGTTGCTGTCTGTTCCTTTGAGACAGGATCTCTCTCTGAACTTGGGTCTTGTTTTTTTTTTTTTTTTTTTTTTTTCTTTCCTTACTTTTTTTCTTTCTTTCTTATTCATTTTACATCCTGATCACTGTCCCCCATCCTGGTCCCCCCTTCTACAGTTTCTCAACCCATCACCACTCTCCTTTTCCCCTGAAGGAGTGGCTCCCCTCCCCAGTAGCAACAACCTCCCCCACATCAAGTCTCTGCAGGGCTAGGAACGTCTCCCACTGAGTCCAGATAAGACAGCCTAGTTAGGGGATTGGATTCTACAGACAATGAACAACTCTAGGGACACCCCTGCTCTAGTTGTTCGGGACCCACATGAAGACCAAGTTGCACACCTGCTACATATGAACAGGGAGGCCTCGGTCCAGCCCATGCATGTTCTTTGGTTGGTGGTTCAGTCTCTGAGAGCTCCCACGGGTCCAGGCTAGTTGACTCTGTTGGTCTTCCTGGGGAGTTCTTATCTCCTTTGGGGTCCTCAGTCCTTCCCACAACTCTTCCATAAGAGTCCCTAAGTGCCATCCAATGTCTGGCTGGGGGTCTTTTCATCTGTTGGAGTCAGCTGTTGGGTACAGCCAGGAACCAGCAAACCCCAGTCACCTTCCTGTCTCTGTTGCCCTCAGAGCTGGGGTTAAAGGCACATGCGGGATACCTGGTTTGTTACCTGGGTTTTAGGATCTGAACCCTGGTCCTTGTAGTTATGCAGCAGGTGTTCTTAAGGCATCAGGTATCTCTCCAAACCTAGTATTAGGAAGATGACAGATAAGGTGACAGACACAAGTACAGTAACACAGGGTGACTTTAAGACAACTCTCATCAGTGTCAAGATCATCTGGACTAAAAAGCACAAAGCTTCAGAGTTATAACGTATCATGGATAAAATAGATTTTTAGAGACATCTATAGATGATTTCATTGAACATTTGTGGAACACATTTTCTTCTTGGGAGCCATAGAATTTCTTTAAAATACCTTTTTTTTTTTTTAGGCCACAAATCTACAGGGAGACTGGCATGATTTCTTTTCATTTCATTATATCAGCTCACAGTGAAGTAAAACCAGAACTAAAGAGGCAAGGCAAATGCAGCAACTGTACGTCATACTGGAGACTGAGCAATCTACATGGTTTTTAGAGACAACATCTTACTCTATTGCCCAAGCTGCCCTAGAAGATATCATGTTGCCTTCCCCCAAATCAGTCTCCACATGCTGGGATTACAGCCCTGAGCTACCACATCTGCATAAAACTAGTCTTGAATGTGTAGTTGTTTCTTGATGAACTCAAGAAGGAAGACAAATGCCAAGTGTGCCTGAAATGCTGCCAGTCAGAAGGCAGTTAAGAGCATTTGCTGTTCTCGTAGAAGACCCAGATTTGGTTCCCAGCACCCACTGGGTGGTTCACAGTAATCGGATGCCCTCCTTTGACTTCTGTGGGCACCAGGTAGGCACATAAGTGCACAGACATACATGCAAAAGACTCGCAAACATAAAATAAAACGAAGAAATCTGAACAAAAATTCGAAAAAGAATTGACAAACAGGGTTTTTCAATGCATCAGAGGAAAGAAGCAGTGTTATCGATTGGAGGGGGCATGCTTATCAGAACTTCACCCAACAGAGGATTACCATTCAAGCCATGTTAGGTTTTCAATAAATATATTCCAAAAGAACAGATAACCCAATCAATAGCAAGGGGAAGGAGTGGGTGCCCATCAAAAGACAAGATCTAAAACTGTAAAAGGGTCAGGTATGGTGGGAACACCTCTCCATCTAGCATCGGCTGTTCAGGCTACAGCGTGAGACGCCTGCGAGAGAAGGAGAGGGAGAGAAGGAAGGAGGGAGAGAGGGAGGAAAAAGGGGGTAGGGGTGAACAGGGAGAAAGGAAACTAACAATCAACACTGGTAGGAACCGTTGTTGGAAATGTAAGGTGAGGCAGCCACCATGGAAACCAGTATAGAGGTGCCTAAAAACAACAGACAAACAAAAATAAACCAAAAATAAAATTACCACTCGAATATGATTATATAACTGAATGAATCTAGCTCAGCATACGCTAGAAAGACCTAGACGCCCATGTTTGTACAATAGTCAAGATATGGGATACGTGTGCCCACTAACGCGCAAAAGGATAAAGGAAATGAAGGCTATACAAACACACTGGAGTATTATTTATCCACGAAGAAGAACGCGATCATGCCGTCTGCTGGACAATGGCCAGAACTGAAAACCAACTTGTGGAGGCAAAGCACGCCCAGAAATACTGATGTTACATGGTCTCTTCCATGTCGAATCTAAAAAAAATGACAACCCACCATCACCACCAAAAAACAAAGCAAAACAGAGCCATCACCACCACCATAACAAACAAGGTACAAAATCAGGGACTTTTTAGGAAAAGGAAGCGGATCAGCAGAAGCTGATGGATGGGGCATGTGGCAGGGGTGTGGTAGGGAGGGATACTCAAAGCATTAACGTCCACTGCTAGAGTCTCTTGGGTAGCATAACATGAAACCACGGGGAGGCAAGTTGCCTGGTTAGATAATTCTGAGGTCTGGGAGTGGCCACTTCAGGCTGACTCCCGCTCCCCAACCTGGGCTGTGGTCTCACCTGTGCAATTATGGCCTATGGACCGACCACCTTGCAAAGCATTGTGTTGGGTCTGATTCCTTGGACTGCAAAGTTTTGCTCCTGCAACAAGCTTGGGGACTGGGAGCTCTGTGAGCATGCGCGTGGCCCAAAACAGGCTAGGATCTGAGGCCCTGCATTCCTGGCCCTACCGGTGTAGCTGTCTAACCTGATGCCTTTGTTCTCCAAACAGGCCTTCCTCAGCCTGTAGCCTGACATCATCAAGTCCCGCCCTGTGAGCAAGCCCAACAACAAACGTTGCTAAGAGCAATCCTCTCCTCCTCTCGGGGTGCCTGGCTCTGTTGCTGGGGTGAACTTGGTGGACAAAACCCCAGGACCTTTGCTGCTCTGAAGCCGGTGGAAGGTAAATCTGCTCATGACGTTGGTTTTTTTAAAATCACTGTCTGGCGCCCCTTTCCTTTTCTCTGCCTTGTGATATTGGAGATTGGGCCGACGTTCAGTGCCTCATAAATTGCCCAAATCAGCCTTAAGCTCTCTGTAACCCAGACAGACCTCAAAGTTGCGATTCTTCAGGCCTTATCCTTTACTTCTTTTAAGACCCAAACTCCTTAAGGTGGACCCTGATACATTCGGGAGGCAGACATAAAATTTGCTTTCCCATCTTCCCACACGGCCACCTCTAGAATCATCTCCTTGACAAAACTCACTTTGGTGATGGGCACATTTTGAGCCAGGCAGAACAGGAACTTGTTCCAAAACATCTACCCAGTGGAAGAAGCAAGTGGGTCCCGTCGCATCTCTTTGATAAAGACACTGAACCCACTCGGGAAGGCAGAGTCCCCATGACCTAATTACCTCCTAAAGGTTCCACCTCGTGACACTTGTGTTGGACGTCACGTGTCAACATACAAAATTTGAAAGAACCCCAGCATTCAGATCATGGTCCTCAAATCTGCTGGTCCCCAGAAGCCCTCCATCCCTTCGCCTGGGTCTGTGTCTGTTCTGTTGTTGGGCCTACTCTCTGGAGGCAAATCATTGCTCTTGTAAGTTGGCTTTTTTGGTTAGTTAAAAACAAACAAAAATAAAACATACTAGAATAGCCTAGTTTCTGTAGTAACATTTTGGGGAATGTATAATGACCAAAATGATTCAAACAACTTACAGGAGGGACTTTTGATTTGGGCTCAGAATTCCAGAGGTGCCAGTCTGCCCTTGGTAGGGTCAGCGAGTTGGATGGGCCACTTCACACCACGGTCCCAGAAATCAGAGCAGTCGTGACAGAGGCAGAGGAAAGAGGGCACCTGAAGAGACCAGAGCAAAACAGCATCCAAGAACACGCTCCCGGCAACCTGCTTCCCCTGACTAGGCTCCACCTATGACCTTTCACCCCTGCTGATAAAACCCTGATATACTGTGACTCATCAAGAGAGTATTTCATTTATTAGGTCAGAGTCCTGACGACCTGCTCTTGAGACATCATCACACTGTGCATTGTTTTGATAAATCTCTAGGCATTACTCAATCCAGTCAAGCTGACAGTGGAGATTAGCCAACCCAGAGAAGACAGGATTTAGGAAGATTTATGGGCTGGAGGATGGAGAAAAGTGATTAGGGATTAGGAAGTAATTGGTTTAAGTGTTCATGACCAAACTTTAACAATTACAGTGACCCAATGTCAGCTCTGAGATTGGCGGTTTTAAAAACCAGCTAAAAGCAAGCAAGTCGGAGTCCACGAAGTAGGTTAAGTCTAGAGGGTTGAGTCGGAATTAAGGGCAGGTAAGACAGGTTAAGTGTGAAGAATTTGTTCAGGTTTTCCTTGGTTTCATGCAGGGAAAAGGTGCTATCTTAGATAGGCCAAACAATCCCTCTTGAGATTCTTAGTCTTCTGACAGCTTGATCTTGGACTTCTCAGCCAGAATGGAAAGCAACATATTTCTTTGGTTTGGGAGTTGTGTAGTCAAAGAACATTTTTGTTACAGGAGCCGGGGTGGCCCCATCTTGCAGAGTATTTCTGCAGCTTGCTGAAAATGTAAGGAAAGGTTGTTCCAGCTTTGGAATTAATTTAGTGGACAGAGTTTCAAGGTGCTAAGCAAGTGCAGTCTGGGAGAGAAGACAGAGTTGACAAGAGGAAACCAATCGATTGGATTAATAGGTCTTGGAAATGATCTGACTGAATTCCTGAGCCAATTGTGCTACAGCAATTCTGCTGGGAGAGCTTTGTACCTGACCCTGAAACGAAAGCGTCCTATAAAAGTAACTTTCATTTGCTTGATGGACTTGGCATCTCCAAGGCTTACAGCCTGTCTGCTAACCAGGACCTTGTCCTGGAAGCTTCTAGCCTCTGTACAATCCTATCTAGGCCTGGCATGTTTTCAGCCTCCAATACTTAACTGCTGAATAAGTTCACCCTTTCTAGCTCTTTCTGAACTCTGGCTGGCTGGTCAACTCACTGTTCTGACTCCAAACTCCTTTCCCTACCGACTGATTCAATCTGACTTCTTCTGAAGCACTCTGCTTGGCCTTGCACTAACTTTGGCAGTAAGTTCTAATCATCCGTCGCCTCCTTCTCCGTCTCATTCTGTCTTCCCCGGTGCCCAGCTTGTTCTCTATCTGCACCCTGTCTTTGTACAACTGTCCCAGTGAAACTGCCCCCTCCCTCTCTGCCCCTCAAGTGGTTTCCCTTTCCCCTCTCTCTTCTTGTGAGTTAGGCAGATCCTATTCTGCCAAATCTTTCTCTGATTCGTCATTTTGTCTGCCACTCAATTAGACATCACTTCCAAACACACGTGCTTTCTTCTACAAGCTTAATTTACCTTCATTGTTTGGGGGTTAAAGGTGTGTACTAAGGGTGCGTCTGTACTTCAGCCAGAGCCGCCATGTTGCCGAATTAAAATCCCTTTACAGTTCCCCCAGAGGAAGACTTCCCAGTAGCTTTCCATTCATTATTTGTTTTTATAAAATTTTTTATTTATTTTATTTGCATGAGTGTTCTGTGTACACCTGCATGCCAGAAGAGGGCATCAGATTGTATAACAAATGGTTGTGAGCCACCATGTGGTTGCTGGAAATTGAACTCCAGACCTCTGGAAGAGCAGTCAGTGCTCTTAACCCCTGAGCCATCTCTCCAGCCCCCCCCATTATTTGTTTTTATTTGTAGATTGGACTCATAACAAATGATCACTGAAAGAATGAAGAAGGGCAGTGGTGCAGAGAGTGGAAGTCCCCAGAGATGCCACCAGGTTGGCCGTTTCCTCCTAATCCTTAGTTGTCCCCTTCTGAATTTCTTTTTTATCAAGTACTTAATTCTGAGGAACAACTCAGAATGGCAAAGATTAGGAAACCCTGGTGGGGTCGGAGCTCGCAGCTTACCAAAGGATAATATTTCCTCATAAAATTCAAGGAACCTAGCTGTTTTTATAAGACTAATAAGACATAATCTCTGAAGTTCTTGCTATGTGACTCTCGTCCTCACCCAGTGATTACATTTCTTCTGTTTTACACAGCCACCCCAAAAGCGCTTGAGGAGTTACAGGCTTTATATTTGGATTCAGGCAAATATATATAGGATGTGAAATGTTTATGTTAAGAGATCGTGTTATTTGAAAAAATATTATGCTTGAAGAAAAATTTGGGTTTAATATTTGGGGCTCATACTCCAAGCTACACGGAAATCTACACTGGAGTTGGAGCAGGTGAACTCTGATTCTTTGGTTATCTGGCTAGCTATTCCCTCTCTATAGTTTCTGGTATGCTGGACTTGAGAAACAGTTTGAGCTGCATTTTGTAACTATTCACAGAGGCAGGACACCTGTGGGAAGAAGAGTCATTTATTTTTACCTACCTGCCAGGACTACATGACAGGAAATCATGTCTGGACAAAGCACCATGAAAGGTTTTGAACTTAAACATGAAGCATTCTCGTCTGGCTGATTGAGCTTTTGACTTTGTTCTAAGTCTTAGATTGTTTTCCTGGTTTCTCAGGAAGTACCCGAATGATGTCTAGTTTCATATGCTGCCTCTCACCAGTTTGATTGCAGACTCTATTGCTTTAAGAGAGTAGCTGGAAATACATCCATCACAAAACAAAACAGGGGGCATGTTATATGTTTTGTTTTGGGTGTCTTTTTGAAGTGGGTTGGATGATTTTCCAAATTTGGTATTATCTACCTATTTTTATCTATCTATCTACCTACCTACCTATCTTGTTTTTTCCAGACAGGATTTCTCTGTATAGTTCCATGGCTGTCACTCTGTAGACCAGGCTGGCCAGAACTCATAGATCCACTATCTCTGTCTCCCTAGTGCTGGGATTAAAGGTGTGTGCCACTGCTTCCCAGACAAATTTAGTTTTTAAACAACAATGAAGACTGAGATAAAAGGAAAATAACTATATCTGATCCCCAGAGATTTAAATGTTTAATGTTACCCCCCCCCCCCCCCAGTAATGGCTATGAAGTAATGGATGAAGTGTCAACACTTTGGAAAACATTTAAAATTATGATGCACCTTTTTTACTTTCTGAGATTCAGGCTTAAGCCTCCTTTTCATCTGCCAGGCGACTACTGACCAAGGAGGTAAGTAAGGTGTGTCTGGCAGGTTCAACTGGCTCAATAGAACAAACAAAAACCCAAACTGTTGAAGTTTCTATGGGAAAAGAAAGTGTGTGGTCCTGGTTGCTCCTAGTAGGTCGATGGAAAATAAGTATGGATTTACCATGTTTTTGACAGCACAGTGGGTCCTTTGAATTGTATTGACCCATTTAACCATTGAGATTGGTTTGAATTAATCAATCTCAAAGCCTACCTACTCTAGGGTTTCTGTTATGTGACCTAATCAATTTCTTAATTGTTTAAGGCAGCTCGAATTAGTTTAGTTTAGTTGTCTGTTTGTTTCTTTGTTTCTTATTAGTAGCATCAAGAGTAATTCTAACCCAGGGAGTTTGGCCTATGGATGCAGTTAGAGCAGGGTGGCTCAGAAGAATGGGAAAGTCACTCTATTGTTCTGGAAAAGGCAAACAGTAAGATCGTGTTAGGAGGTTGAAAATGAAAATCTGCCAGCTCCTTAGTGTGAATATCCAGATATGGAAAGAGATGGGGCAGGAAGTAGTGGGGATGTTGATGTATTAGACTCACTAAGGCCCTGATGGGACTTGGATTTCCCCAAGTCCTTCAGGAAAGGCCTGTTGTCAATAGCGCCACCGTGTGGTTATAAGTTGCAAAAACAATGATGATAGATCCCTGAAACTAGAGGTCATCCTTCAGGTTTGTGAATGTGATTTTTTTTTCCCCTTAAATATTTTGGATTTCTTTACCCTCTTTTAGTTTTTGGAAAGAGTGAAGATAGTTTTATCTTTTTCCTTGAGACAAGGCCTCATGAAGCTCCCGGTGGCCTTGATTTTTGCTGTGAGGCCAGGGATGACCTTGGACTCCTGATCTGCCTCTACCTCCTAAATTCTGGAATTACAGACATGCGTCAACATGCCTGTCTTAGGTGGTGTTGAGGAATCAAACCCAAGGGTTTGGCACATGCCTATACGTCTACCAACTGATCTACATCCTCAGTCTCTCTTCCCCACCAGGTTTAGAATCAGTCTTATTTCTCTCCCTGGATCTACATTAGAATCACTTGGGGGAACCTTATAAACTCTGGACACGTGGGCCCCACCCACTTCATAGAGTCTGATTTAATGAACCTGGAGGCCTACAGATCAAATGTTCAAGGCTTCTCAGCCGATCCAAACTTGAAGCAAGAGTTGTGCCTCACCCGGCCTTATGTAATTTTTCCTTTATCTGTGTAGCTGCAAACCCTTCACTAACCAGACTTATCAGTGTCTAACAGGAGTTCAAACTTCCTATCTAGACTGAGCGTCAGGCAGGCACTTCAGTACTTCGTAGACATTTTAAAATGCTCAAGGAATTGGAATGTCATCAAGACATGCTTACTAAGACCCCCCCCCCCCACACCCCGAATGCCAGCCTGTATTGCTTTTAGCCAGGTCTGGGGAGTCGAGATCGTGCAGGCAGTTCGGGAAAAAGGCTCGCAGTGATGGAGTGAGAGGGAGCTGTAGTGAGCACAAGCATCCAATGATGGCTAGGCAGCCCCGGCTTAACTTTCACTTGGCGACTGCAAATGTGTGTCTTTCTAGCTTCTCAGGATCAAAAAAACTCCAGATTGGTGACTGAGCGTCTACCAGGAGAAGCGCCAAGGCATGTCACAGCGCCAGCTACAGACAAGCGGCAGCATGTGTCTGTGTGTGTAGCCCCGCCCGTGGGCGGAGCCAATGAGAGCGCGGCGTGGGCCCGCCTCCTCGGCGCCGCAGGTGGTGGAGTCCCGCCCTGCTGGGAAGCCATCGACTGCGTCGGTTCGATTGGTCCGCCTGGCTGCGCTAACGGTCCGGTAGGCGGGGCTTAAGCCGCGGGGCGAGCGTGACGCGAGCTCCTGGCAGCGACTGAGGTGAGTGGCACCTGGGGTCGCTGTGGACTTGGCGTGGGCTCCTTTCAGGTGCACGCCCAAAGGTGGCTTCTGCGGAGTCCGGAGCGTCCCACTGACCAGCCAGGGCCCCCAGAGTGTAGTCGCCCCGGCTTCTACGCGCTCGCTGGAAATTGCGCCTGCAGGTGTGGGCGTGGACCACCCTGCGGGAAGCCCGCCAGTCGCTTTGTGCTGCCCGGTACCCACCTAGCACCCCAGCCTCCGCTCCCAGCCCAGTGTTTAAGGTGAGCGACCTGGTAAGAGGAGGCAGGAACTGAGCTTAGAATCCTACGTGGAACCTGGGTTTGGGGCTAGTTGTAGATTCTGGGGACTGATTAGCTCCAGCTCTCTGTGCGGCGCTGTCAGGTGATGGCGATTTGGAGTAAAGGGTAGGTCAGTACCTTTCTTGTCAGCCTCTTTACAAATTCAGGGTGAGAATTCCGCCTTTTTGTGGACCCATGTGATGAATGTGAAAAATACAGCAAAGCCTAATCAAGGTTTTCACTATTGTCAACTAATCAAAAATTGTGTTCACGCCACAACGCAGGTGTAGGGAGAGGACAACCTCTGGCGTTGATCCTTGCCTCTACCTTGTTTGAGACAAGGTCTTTTGTTTTTCTGCATATTGTCAGGACTAGAGGGGAGAGCTGCAGTGTTCGCCTCCTATATCCCTACTGGAGGGTGAGATTACAGGATTCTCACTTCCCGTGGGTTCTGAGGGTTGCATCTCAAGCTTTCTTGCCACAAGTGCCTTTACCCACTGAGCTGCCTTTCTAGCCTGCCACTTTATTTGTAATCATATAGCGCTGCAAGCATCGGATTCAACCTTCTGCAGTGCATGGATTTTTAAAAACTATTTATTTACTTTATGTATGTGAGTACACTGTAACTGTCTTCAGACACACCAGAAGAGATCCCATTACAGATGGTTGTGAGCCACCATGTGGTTGCTGGGAATTGAACTCAGGACCTCT
The DNA here is from genome assembly GCF_963924665.1 of Micromys minutus. Lineage (NCBI taxonomy): Eukaryota > Metazoa > Chordata > Mammalia > Rodentia > Muridae > Micromys > Micromys minutus. Next base: position 30,736,629 of record NC_137956.1, read on the forward strand.
AGAAGAGCAGTCAGTGCTCTTAACCATTGAGCTGTCTCTCCAGCCCTGCATGGATTTTTGTAAATAGTAAATAGCAAGTAAATAGTGAACAGTAAACAGCAAGTTGCAATATTATTGGAATAGAATTGCTCATTTTTAGACAAGGTTTCATGCAGCCTAGTCTAAGGGTGGCCTTGAACTCCTGATCTTCCAAACTCTGAAATGCTGGGATTACTGCTAAACACCACCACACCCTGCTAATATATAGGTTTTTGGAGACAGGATTTCTTTGTGTAGCTTTGGCTGTCCTGGAACTAGCTCTCTAGACCTAGCTCACCTAGAACTCACATAGATCCCCTGCCTCCACCTCCTGAGCACGGAGACTAAAGGTGTACACCATCACCTCCTGGCTGTAAAATTTTAATATGTGTTATATTTTAACAGATCCTCAAATACCTGCCAGGCAATTTAATGAACTGTTGGGAAGCATGGATGGACTGTGCCAAAATATACACTTTCCCCCCAAGATGGCTGCACTTGTAATGACATTCTGGAGGCTGAGAGCACAGATTGCTGAGTTCAAAACAAACCTAGGCTAGTTCTAGGTCAGCCAGGATTGAATAGTAGGGTCCTGTTTCAAGCATCTCCAGTTTTTTTTCATTTCTTCTTTTTTTTCATTTTATTTATCTTCTTTTACTCTCTTATTTTCCTTTTCTCTCTTTTCTTTTCTCTTATCTCCTTTTCTTTTCTTGAGACAAGATCTCGACATGTAGCCCTGAATGTCTTGGAAGTCACTATGTAGACCAGTTTAGCTTTGGAATCACAGAAAGCCACCTTAGTGCTAGGATTAAAGGTATGCACCACCATCTGCCACTAGACATTTTTACCACTTTTAATTATGCTGTATACACATGTACAGGTGCCTGTGGGGGCCAGAGGAGTTGGATCTCTTGGAGCTGGAGTCACAGGTAGTTGTGAGCCACCAAAGGTTGGTGAAGGAAATTGAACTCTGGTCCTCTGTAAAAGAGTACATGCTGGTAGCACTGAGCTGTTTTTCAGGGGTTTTTGTTTGTTTTTATTTCATGTATGTGAGCACACTGTCCCTGTTTTTAGACACACCAGAAGAGGGCATTGGGTTCCATGACAGATGGTTGTGAGCCACCATGTGGTTGCTGGGACTTGAACTCAGGACCTCTGGAAGAGTGGTCAGTGCTCTTAACCCCTGAACCACCTATCTAGCCACCCCTCCCCCTTTTTGAGACAGGGTCTTTATATAGCTCTCGCTATCCTGGAACTCACTGTGTAGACCAGGCTGGTCTCGAACTTGAAAGATCCACCTGCCTTTGCCTCCTGGGTGCTAAGATTAAAGGTGTCTGCTACCATGCCTAGCTTCTTTCTTTCTTTTCTTGAGATAGGGTTTTACTATGTACCCTGGGCTGTCTGGAACTCATGATCCTGCTTCCTAAGACCCAAAGCTGGGAATTGTGGGCATGTAATTTTTTTTTTCCATTTTTACACGTGGCTCTTTTTGTATTAAACACTCTATCCTCTATCGCCTACTCCAGGAGTCCTGTTCTGCCTTAGTCCTAGGTCATTTATTTTCTTCCTGTGACTTTCAAGGTTCTAAACTCGTGTCCTGTTAACACCCTGAATGGGGAAAGACTGCAGACAATTAGCTTCCGTCAGTCAATAGGCTATACTTTGTGTTAATTTGTAATAACTGGAAATGTGCTCTTGAAAAAGCTTATTACAGATTTTTATTACGACTTTTTAAAGAACACTTTGAGAACTCAGAACACCTCTTGGGAGTTGAGGGAGACAGGCTGCTTACTCACAGTGTGTATGGGTTCTGTGCTTCTTGCTTTTACTTGAATAAAATACACTTGCAAGCAAGGATCCTACCCTTGGAGACACATATCAGAATGATAGATTTGAATATCCAGCACATGTTCCAGTAAATCAAGAGGAAGGACAAGGGGAAAAGAAGGGGGGGCATTGGAGGAGAAGCCGTTTTGTTGCACTTTTCAGACTGGTTATCTGTACCATAGATCCTGCCTTGTGAATAACACAACTATTTTCAGTGACAGGCTGAACATTTCAAAGCTTGTATCTTTTTGAAACCTAGATCAAGATCCAGTTTCGGACATGAGACTCACTGGGTGATCATTTTATTGGGATTAACTTGGACGACAGGTGTAAACTACAGAGGAATCACTATGACTGAGGTATGTCCAATATAATAGATGACTACGTTTTCTTTCCAGTTGGGAGATCATAAAGAAAATTTACTGGTTATTGTGCTAAATGATAAGTTACATGTTTTTTTCCTTTTGACTACCTGATAATTTTGTCAAGTAGTATTAAAGTTAGATAGATAGCAACTCTGTCCTGTGAGGTATGCACTACTCTTTGTGTATTGAGTCTTTTAGTCTCCCAGTGCTTCTGTGAGGTAAGTACTATTATTCCTTTGTTTTCATAAAATCCTAGCACAGAAGCATTAGTATTCCCCGACTGTATGTCAGACTCCCTAGGCAGTCTTGTTACAGAGTATGTACTAGCTTTCTTTTGGTTAGTATTGCTTTAACACTTTTTGCTGTTAAGATTTGGCAAACCTGTCCCAGTTGCTGGCTGTGAGCTCTTTGCTTTTATAGAAGTCTTGGGTAGGCAAGTAGCCCTTCCCTTAGTGTTGAAGCCTAAACCCTGAAGCCTTGGGAACTAGAGGTTTAAGACTCCAACACTCGAACGCCAACACTGAGCAGAGCAGCTACAGTAAGCTCTCAGACTGTGGCTCTTTAACTGATCTTGAACTCTCCCAGTTTCTGGGACTGGATCTCCCAGTTCCTAATCTCAGTGCCTGCCTTCGATTTGTCATAGACCCACAACTTTGACACTTTGGCTTTTATAGTACACAACTGTCTTGTGGTGTTAGCATCTTGCTCTTTCTGCTCTGGGTTATTCTCTGGAACTGCTTCCTATTGTGATAGTTCTTTGTATCACAGTCCTGGCTTTCAGTGCATGAGAGAGGAATCTTTGCATTTTTCACTGACTCCTGTTTTAGTTTTTGGTGGCTTTCAGAAATGTTTTGGTTTTCTCTGCCAGGGCTAGAAGTTTGGGGATTTTGTCTCATCTTTGTGTAACCAGTTTAATGAGGTCTTCTGTGATTAAAGTCTACAAGTAGGCAAGAGATCATTTGGGAGAAGACTTTATTGAGCCTAATATTTGCAACATGGGGCTTGGGAGTGATGTTAGCTCATAGGAGAGAAGACTCCTGACTCACTTGGAAATGGTGGAAAGTGACTTGCTTGTGTAGCTAGAAGAGGGGTATGGACTGTATGTAATCTTACCAGTTGTGGTGGTTAGTGTTGTTGACTTGGCGGAATGTAGAGTCACCTGGGAAGGCTGGCTTCCGGCATGTCTGTGGGGGTTGAGGTGTGAAGACCAAGAGCTGGGTGGTACCACTCCCTGTGTAGGATGCTAAGTGGAAAAGGGAGCTGAGTAGCATCTTCGCATTCATTCCTACTGTACTGGCTGGTTTTGTGTCAACTTGACACAAGCTGGAGTTATCACAGAAAAAGAAGCCTCCCTTGAGGAAGTTTCTCCATGAGATCCAGCTGTAAGGCATTTTCTCAATTAGTGATTAAGGGGGGAGGGCCCAGTCCATTGTGGGTGGTGCCATCCCTGGGCTGGTAGACCTGGGTTCTATAAGAAAGTTGGCTGAGCAATCCAGGGGAAGCAAGCCAGTGAGTGACATCCCTCCATGGCCTCTGCATTAGCTCCTGCTTCCTGACCTGCTTGAGTTCCAGTCCTGACTTCCTCTGGTGATGAACAGGGATATGGAAGTGTAAGCTGAATAAACCCTTTCCTTCTCAACTTGCTTCTTGCTCATGATATTTTGTGCAGGAATAGACACCCTGACTAAGACACCTACTTCCTGATTATGGATTCAATGGGACCAGCTGCTTTAAGCTTCTTCTGCCTTTTGACTTTCTGCCATAATGACCTCGAACTGTGGGTTCAAATAACCCCTCAAGTTGTTTGTTTGTTTGTTTTTGAGAAAGGGTCTCACTGTGTACCCTTAGCTACCCTGGAACTTGCTAAGTAACAAGTAGCAGGCTAGTCTCAAACTCAGAGACCTGCCTGCTCCTGTCTCCCAGATGTTGGGATTAAATATGTGCACCATCACACCCATTGATAAATTGCTTTTAAAAACATATCACAGGTGTCGAACACCTTTAATCCCAGGCTCAAGAGGCAAAGGCAGGACAGGGTTACATAGTAAGACTCTGTCTCAAAAATTACAAGACCAAAATTTAAAAAGCAGTTAGATAAAAATGCATGTACTTGTTTATTATATGTGTGTGCCAATAAGCTTATGCTATTGCACACGTGGAGCTCAGAGGATAATTTGGTTAGACAAGTTCTTTCCTTCTCCCTTCTGTGTCCTGGGTTCATGGACCCAGGTTGTCAGGCTTGGCCGCAAATGGCTTAACTCACTGATCCATCTTGTCAGCCCCTTAAGTTGCTTTTGTCAATGTATTATCACAGCAACAGGAAAAGAGACTAAGAGACCAATTATACCCATAGCTGCATGGTGTCTAGTTCCGTTGATCACATATGTACTAACCATCTTCCTAGACTGGGAACCATTCATGAACATATGCCAACCACAGCTTCTTTGCAGCCTCTGTGGAGGTTCTCCCTTTTCCATTCTGAGTGAGAATAGCTGCAGGGTGATCAGAATCAGCTAGAGTTGCCTTGCCTGGAGCATCGTCTCAGATGGCCTTCTGAAGCTGCTGTGATTTAGAAAGGCCTCCTGACACTGTGGTTGAAGCTTTGACAGCATTGGTGATTGTAGTGTTGTCTTTGCAACTGGAACAGTTCTTCAGAGAGATTAGGGAGTACTCCCATAGCATGACTGTCCTAAACAAAGGAGAAAACCAGTAGGCAGAGCAGGAGCTTGTGTTGCTCAGTTTCCTGTCCTTAAGCTCCTGCTGCCGCAGCTACCGTGGTTTGTGCCCTTGACCTGTGAGCCGAAATCATCTTTTCATCCCTACGTTTCATTTGTCAGCTGTTTTCTCATAGTAACAAGCTAAAGAACTTATCTATCCTTTGTCACCTAATTTTTTAGACTTGGACCTCCTCCCTCCTCCACCGTGTGTTTGTATGTGTAGATTGAACTCAGGATTCATGAATACCAAGCCAGCATTCTACCACTGACTATACCCCATCAACAAAGAAAAATCTTTTAAATAAATTTTAAGTCACAAGTGTACTCAATTCTCAGGTGTCATTGACAATTTTTTTGCACCTCTCTAGTTGATTCTCTTCATGAGGAAATATGGCAGCATAAGGTAAATTACTAAATGGTACTTCCTATCATCCCAATTCTGAGGATGCTGAAGCAGGATTCCATCTAATGATGGAACGGGATGTATAGTGAGTGTCTGTCTCAGAAAAATGATTAATATTGAACATTGTAGACATGGTTGTTTTTATTATAAATGCTTAATAATTACTGTATCAGAAGTCTCTGTAGATTACTTTTGTTTGTTTTCTTTGTGACTTTTTATGCAGCTTTTTCTTTTTGTTCTTTTTTAAAAGATATTTATCTTCAGTCCAGGCTGGTTCTGGACCTCATCATGTAGCTGTCCTGGTTGGGTGTTTGCTTTTGTTTGTTTGTTGTTGATTTTGTCAACTTGACAGAAGTTAGTTATCTGAGAGGAGGAAGCTGTAGTTGAGAAAATGCTTCCCTAAAATTGGTCTGTAGACAGGCCTGTGGGGACATTTTCTTAATTAATGATTGATGTGGAAGGTTCAGCCCATTGTGGGTGGGGCCACTCGTGGTCCTGGGGTGTATAGGCAAGTAGGTTGACCAAGCCAGAAGGAGCAAGCCGTCCTCTGTGGCTTGTGCTTTAGTTTCTGCCCTGATTTCCTGCCCTGACTTCCTGCAGTGATAGAGTGTGTGGGGGGGTAGGACCGAAAAGGGCAGCCTGGTTCCTGGTTGAGCTAAGGCTAGAAACCCCAGAGACCCTGAAGGGACACTAGGGGATTCCCTGATTCCTGGGCACCAGGCCCCTGTCACTAGCCACAGCCCTCCATAGTCACAAATCTAGATCAGTCACATAATGGCACTGCCCCAAACCTCTTCATTAGTAGAGGGTGTGACCTGTGTGGTCTTGTAGGCTCAAGACAGATCTTCATTTTAATGAGGTATCTAAAGGCCTGGAGGGCATAGCCAATAAACTTTTCTTCTAAATTTTTCTTCCCAGACACTCCTCCCTGCAAAAGGTATTTAATCTCAGGCCCATCCTGAGAAGTAGGGTACGGTTTTATTCATCCACTTTCCACCATTACAAAAAAAGCCTTAAAACCATGGACTATTTTTTTTTTTCATTGGGATCTGCCTTGGGGAGCCATGGAGAGCCATGGAGAAGGCCTTCGCTACAGAGCCGTGGTCTAATCTCCTCTGCCCGGATGTCCGAGGACCTGAGAACCAGATGACCCCGACTTCCTGGCAGGCCCAGGGACCCCCGAGCCAGCTCTGGCTGTGTCCCGTGCCTCAGACCTAGGTTCCCCACCCAGGTAGCGGTGTCCCGGTGTTGCCCTACGACCCAATACCAGCCTGGTGAAGTCAACTTGCCAGCTCCCCAAGCGGCTGTGCCCTCTGGCGGGGCAGACATGGGATTCCATAACCCTACATGTAGGGAGCTATATGATGAAATAAATTCTTTCTTCTGCCAGTTGCTTTTGATTAAGGTGTTTTATCACAGCAATAGAAACCTTTGCTAAGCCAGGGAGATCCCAAACTTGTAGTGATCCTCCTGTCTCAGTCTTCTGAGTGCTTGGATTGCAGTTATGAACCTGCAGGTTCTTTTGTATTTTATTTCATGTATGCTCTGGTTATCTTGGACAGTTGTAGATGAGGTGAAACTTTTCTTTCCTTTTCTTTTTTTTTTTTTTTTTTCTTCTTCTTTTTTTTTTTTTTTTTTTAGCGTTAACAATTCCAGGCCCTCAGAGAGGATCTTATTTGCTTTGAACAAGTTCTTGGAAGTACTGTTTATTCAGTATATTTTGGGTGGCTGAATAGTCTAGAAGAGGGAAGCCAGAATCTATGTTAATGGAGTCTGTTCCTTCTTGTCCACACTTACCTTGAGAGTTAAGCTGCTCTAAGGTACAACTTTTAAGATGGAATGGCTTTTGTATTTTGTATTCATTTTCTTAGCTCTTGAGTTTTGTTAAATGTCTATAGAAGAAAAGTAATTTTTGGTCTTTATCTTATTATAAACAAGAGACTGAGTCTCTTGTTGCTCAAAGCTGATCTTGGCTTTGCTATGTAGCTAATCCTGGACTCTTCTGCCTCCTGAGTGTTGGGATTATAGGCATTTACCTTGCTACACCCTACTTATGCAGTACTAAGGACACAACCCAGGGCTTTGTCTGTGCTAGGGAGTGGAGGAAATCCTGAGTGAATGTGTGTTTTGACATGAGTAAGACCAATTGGCCCATGGGAAATAGGTAACAATGTTAACAGTCTGGGTCAGGCTGAAGTTTTCCTTAGGAGTCAGGAGTCACAATGCTTGTTCAGGAAAGATTGGTGAGTTTGGACAAGGACTAGCAACTGGGGCTTTCTCCTGTATCCTTACAGCCTGAGACCGCCTACCTAGGGCTAAACCTTCTCCTGTGCTGTACCTAAAATGGGCTCTGAGGCCCCAGGTTGTAGTGGTAGTGCCGCATTGCATGCGGAGTTCGGTGTCTGCCCTTTATTTCCTCACCACCCCTGGCCAGGTTTCCAAGACTCAGCCTTTTCTTTTCAACGACAAATTTCTCAGCAGATCTACAATGCCTGGTTTATATTCTCTCTGGGAACATGGAACAAGGAACTTAAGTTCCTTCTAGTAGTGACAGTATCACTACCTTCTCCCTCCCTGACGTGTGGTTGATTTGCTGATCCTGTTCAGGGATCCTTCCTGACTTAGTCAACTCTCCCTTCACATGCTCTGCTAGTTGGGGAGTTTTAAGTATGAGCTAAACAGAAATTCTTGTTCCTGGCTTCTGATATACTTAGAGATGAAGACTATGTAACAGTTTTTTGGTATCTCTTCTTATTGGCCCATGAGCTGATCAACTGATTAGGAACTGTGGATTAGACAAAGTTCTTTTAGATCTTTCAATAGAAACTCCTTAATTTTTAACACTTCAGTATTCTCACAATCTTTTCAAAATATCTTAGATTAGGCATGGTGGCCCATACCTGTGAGTTCTAGCACCTACAGGCAGAGGCAGGTGATCTCAGAGCCCAGCCTGGTCTACATAGTGAATTCTAGACAGCCAGGGCAACATACAGAGACCCTGTGATTCATTTCTCTCTCTTTCTGTGTTTGTTTGTATATATATCTGTATGTGCATATATACATATCCTTTTAAACAGTTACTTCTCTCAGTCTTTATATGAAAAACCTGTGTGTGTATTATATATATATATATATATATATGTGTGTGTGTGTGTGTGTATTATATATATATGTGTGTGTGTATATATATATATATATATATATATATATATATATATATATATATATATATATATTAGGGGACAAATTACTAAAAGACATTTTAAATACAGATTTTGTTTTCACCAGGCAGGCCTTAAACTCAGGTCTACCTGCTTCTCCTTTCTAAATGCTAGGATCAATAGTGTGGCACCATGCCCATCTTAAATATAGATTGCAAACATGAGTATTTAAGAAGGAAAGAGGCACTCAGGAAGAAAGTAAATCATGCCTGAGAACATGGGTGTTGGTTTGTCTCAGCAAGTATACCCTACATACAATTTTCTTTGTGTCTAAGAGTGACGCTGTAGTTCTGTTTTCCTGAGGCCTTGGAGTGTAGGTGAGCACACCACACTAGTTTTGTGCAGACTAGAGAATGAACCCAGCACTGTCCATGTGCTAGACAAGCATTGTGTCAACTGAGCTTCAGCCCTGGACCTCTTGTAACTGCTGTTGCACTTTTTCTTTTTTATTTAGGGAACTCAAATATTTTTATTGCCGATCTCTACTTCAGATTCTACAAAAGAACCGCTGTCTACAGTAGCTTCAAAACCCCAGGATTCTAGCCTTTTATCAAACAGACTCATGATTGAAAAACAGGTAAACTAAAAATATTTTAAGTCACTATTTTTCAAAGTATGTTCAAAAGAGTGCTTGGTGTTTAAATATGAAAATTTTTACTTTAGAAAAGGTTGTTTGGTGGTACTGGGGAAATGGTTCAGTGGTTAAGAATATACACTGCTTTTCCAGAGAACCTGAGTTCAGCTCCCAGTACCTCCATTATATAGTTCCCAATCACTAACTCCAGCTCCAGGGAATCCAACACTATCTTCTGGCCTCTGCAGGCACCTGCACTCACTTGAACATATTGCCCCCCCAACTCCACCTATCCCCAAATACATGCACAAGAGCATGTAATTAGAAATCCGTCGTAAAAGATTGGTTAAATAACGGGAAAATTGCAGAATAAGGACTGTCAAGTGTCTTTGTTACTAAAGCTTTCTCAGCTGTGTCAGCCTCCAGGAGAGTCTGACAGAACGTTCCCTCCTTAACAGAAGCCTGAACGCCTTACTCGGCTGCGGTAGTGTACGTGTTGGACAGTGCCATTTCCACATGTTTTCATTAGTAATTATTTTTTTGAAATTTATAAATTTATGTTGTATTTTTTAAAACCTTATTTTAAAGAGGGTGATTTATCTTAAATCACACACAAGAAAAGCTCCTTCCAAATCTGACTTTCCTGTGTTGTTTTCAGTGCAAGGGATGCTGTTCTGGTACCTTCACTTCCCAAGGATCCCAGCACTCATGATTACTCATCTGATCTGACCTGAACAAAAACTTAAAACACACACACACACACACACACACACACACACACACAAAACCCTCGTGTGCTCTGAAGTCTTATAATATAATCAACTTACATTTGAAGGATTTAATATAAAACACAACAGTGACGTCAGTATGTTCCTAGGGCTGGGAAGCTGAAAGATGTCCTTGAATAAGATCCTGAATTTGGGGCAGAATGGTCTCATTAGAGCTGCTGCAGTTTTCTGGAGTATGTAGTGGGTCTATATACTCCAGAACCCCAGCCACACAGAGGTCCTTTGTGCATCTCCCTGCTCAGTGACAGGGATGTGGTTCTTCTCAAGCCCTTTCTTTATGCTGCTAGTCTTCCTTTCCAGATCCCCAGGGCTGTGTCCTTTACAGTCTCCAGAAGTGAACAGATGCATCGGCTTCTCTCTTACTGTGGTTCCCTCACTCACAGTTTCCACAGTCTGCACAGAATGTCGAATGTCCCGTATTTCCAGTCACAGACAGTCCGCCATCTTCAAGGAAGTTCACCAGGACAGAGACGGGATCTGTAGTTAGAAGCCATTCTTTACACTTCTCCTCCTCACCGGCATCACTCTCACTTCCTTATACACACAATCCTCCCATTCTGAGGGGCTTTTCCTCATCCCTTCACTCATGGTCACCAGCTGGCTGGATCTGCTCTTTCTAGGTGATTCTCCGCAGGGTTTATGCCAATTTCCTCATAAATGTTGAGGACATGCTCTCGAAGCTCTAAAGCTTCTCTAAGTCCTGCCTTGAGGCCACAATACCCAGAGCTTTGTGCAATCTAGGGAAACACCACACAGATACCTGGCTACCTTCCTACTTAATTCACATGCTACCAAGCACTGGTTATTATTTTTAAGGTTTTTTATTATTATTGCTTCTTATTTTTAAGGTTTATTATTATTGCTTCTGATTATATATGGAGGGGAGGTATGTGTATGGTTTCTAATGAGACTGGAGGCATCGAATCTCTGAGGCTGGAGTTCCAGGCAGTTGTGAGCTGACATGGGTCCTAGATACAGAACTTGGGTCCACTTTAAGAGCGGAGGAGTAATGTGCTCTTAACCCTGAGCCATCTCTTCAGGTCTTGTTTTCAGTATCTGCAAATTGCTGTATTCTTTCTCTCGAGACACAAGATAAAGCCTGGAAGATGGTTCAGACTAATGTTTTGTAAGCACGAGCCCTGCAGGTGGTCATGGTCATTTCTATAGTGCCATCAGGATAGTAGGTAGGTGGGTGGATGGGTATAGATACGGGAGGATTGCCAGAATTTGCTGGCCACCAGCCTAGTTCAAGGTTTAATGAGAGGCTCTACAGTAGAGAGTGACAGACCAAGACATTTAAAGCCTCTCCTACTGGCCTTCACACATGCGCACATTCATTTCATACAATTACAAGAGGCATCAGAGAACAACATGTATTATTCGTTCATGTGAAATGTGTGACCTTAAGCAAAGCCTTTTGTTTTAAATAAGTTTAGTGGACTCAAAATCCTTTGAGATAGTCACACAATGATTTTGGAATTTAGGACATCAGTGATAATTTAGTCCTTTATCCAACAAAGTAGTCAAGCTGTGTGACCAGAAACCTTAGGAATAAATGAGAGAAGAGTTATATATAAGAAAATAGAAGAGAGAAGTATAAATAATCATAAAGATGTCTCTGGCTGTGAGTCATGCTAGGAAACCATCAGGGTAACTTAAAACATTTTTTCAGTTTTAAGAAATATATGTATGTTTGTATGCCAACATATATATGTGTGTGTAGGAGGTTGTGGAGGTAAGGCCAGAAGTGGCATTGGATCTCTTGAAACACAAATTACAGATGGTTATGAGCTGCCGTGTGGGTCTTGGGCACAGAGCCTGAGTTCTCTGCGGGAGCAGTAAATGCTCTTAACTCTAAGCAATCTCTCCAGGCTCTCTCATCCCTGTCCCCTTTTTGAGATAAGATCTGACTATATAGTCCATGCTGGCTTCCAACTCAGTGTCTTCTTCTTGCCTCCTGAAGGCTGGAATCAAAGGTATGTGCCGCCATGCACAGCAGTTGATAAGTTTTTTCTTTAATAATTTAAGAATTTATTAATTGGTGTTAGCTCATTGGTTTTGCTACCTCACTTTAAGCTCTACCTCGCTACCAGCCTCTGCCCCGATTCCCTTGCACCAGTTAATTTTAACATGCCTTTGCTAACTCAATGACTGGGCACTCCTGAACCCCCCATACCATCCCTGGCATAACTGGGTAGAGTGGCCATTGGCCATTCCAACTGAAAACTCACTTGGCTGGTTGGCCTTTCTCCTGCCACTCCTCCTCCTTTTTTTTTTTTTTTTTTTTTTTTGTTCACACCTGTTACTGCAAATTCTAACTCCAGGAAAGATGTTCCTCTGGGAATTTACTTTAGGTCAAGGTCAGGCTGTTTGGTACAGGGCTACACCCACCTCAGGAAAGTTCAGCCACACAGGAGCCTTTCCCCAGACCGTCTCCCTCTTCTTCCATTTTCCTGATTCTCCATGTCCTCCTGTGAAATTCTTAAGTGTCATGTCCCATCTTTAGTCATTGGTCAATGGTATTTTATTGATTGATCAAGAAACAGTTGGGGAACAGGACTTTAGCATCAGAATCACCCCCTTCATAAGTGTTTGTAGTTTATATTTTATTTACTGTAGAGAAAAGTTGTTTTTGCTTTTTTGTGTGTGTGTTTTTTAAGACAGGGTTTCTTTGACCCTAGATGTACTGGAACTTGCTCAGTACATCAGGAAGACTTTGGATTCATAAAGCTCTATCTTTCTGTGTCCTCCTAATGCTGAGATTAAAGACATGTGCCACCACACCCAACTAAAAACGTTGAAATTCTTAAAATTTTCAACATGATAAAAATAAAACAACTTAAAAACCTTTAAAGGTGGAGCTGGAGAGATGGCTCAGCACTTACAAGTGCTTGCTGCCCCTGAAGATGACTCTGCTCAGTTCAGGTGGCTCATCACTGTCTGTCGATCCAGTGCTGTCTTGGCTTCTCACATATGTGGTTTACATACAACTTATTGAAACACACACATACACAAAGTAAAAGTAATAAGTCCTTAAAAACAACTTTAAAGATGTATGGAGTAAAACTAGACTTTAAAATAGCTATTGTTACCCACATGGTAGCTCACAACTGTCTGTAACTCTAGTTCTAGGGGATTTGAGACTCTCTGACCTCCTTAGGCACCAGGCACAGACATACATGTAGGCAAAACACTCATATACATACCAAAAAGATGTCTTTATGTTAAAATAATAAAACTTAGTATCATATTGGTACAGAATAGCTCTCAGTATTGTCAAGCCAACAAGAAGAAGCTAACAACTAGCAGGTGGGGCTGGAAAGATGGCTGTTCTTCCAGAGGTCCTGAGTTCAAATCCCAGCAACCACATGGTGGCTCACAACCATCTGTAATGCCCTCCTCTGGTGTGTCTGGAGATAGCTACATTGTGCTTATATATAATAAACAAATCTTAAAAAACAAAACCAAAAAAACTTCACTAATCCCTTGGTCACAAAAGTTACGGTTTTTAACTCTCCCTGATCCTGCAGAGCTGGTGAGAGCTGATGTCTGTTTAGCCAGATAATTACTCCTATTGGTATGCGTATGAACATTCTCTGTTGTGATCTTATTCTATTTATAATTTGAATTTGTGTGTGAACCTGGGATGAACTTTTTACCATGTGATCATGTGTTCTGAAAGATGTGTAAGTGCTGAGGACAGAGAGGAGACAGAAGTGAACACAAGAACTTAGAGGTGAAGGCACTAGGAATGGTCCACTGTGACGTCAGAGCAGGAGAGCAGGATTAGAAGGAGAATGCAGAGTGAATGACTTAGGAACTATAAGGCAACTTAAAAAATTGAGAGCAATATGCAGAATGCAGAGGAAAGAGGAAGATGAAGCTGCAGAGAGCAGAAGGAGCAGACAGGCTTTTCTTTTCTTACTAGCAAGGCAGACTTAGTCTTACTAAAGAGAGCAGAGCTTTCTTCTTACAGACTTGTATTTAATTCATTTAACATTAAAAGGGTAGAAGCATTTTTTTCCTCAATGCAATAAAGATTGGTGCTCATTTTTCATCCAGAATTAGTTCTTTTTGCACTCACGCTTGATCTTTTGCTCCATATACATATGTAAGTATGGGTGTGTGTGTGTGTGTATGTATGTATGTATGTAATTATGAGTATGAAAACTGGGCTCAGTTGGTTTGAATGGAGATTTAATGTGTATGCATGAATCTGTATATGAATATATGTGAGTTTAATCCATATTTGCTGTGTAAGAGTTTTTTCCTTCTATGAGTGATTCTCTTCTCCTGGTCCAATACAAGTTTATTGCTTCAAACTTCCTCCTAGCCTGACAAGCAAGCAGCATATGGACAGAAGGAAAAGGCTCTAGCAATTAATTCTTTACTTAATACCCTGTTCTTTTCTGGTGAGGTGTTATATGCCAGAGACTGCAGTGGCCCAAAGGCAGGTCAGCTACAGTAGCAAAGTGACTTCGTTATACCGCAACCCTAAATATCTCCTAAGACCAAGGCTTACCCTTGCTGACACTCTTCCCCTTTCACTGCCTCAAAAAGTAGAACAGCCCGGGGCAGGCACCCTGCCAGGTACCTGGTCAACTGGCAAAAAGCAGGCAATTAAGATCTTTGGTTCCAGTCTCCTTTGCTTCTAGTTTCTGGAATTTTCCATTCGTTTATTCTTGTTGGGGGACTGTCTTAGTCAGGGTTTGTATTCCTGCACAAAATATCATGACCAAGAAGCACGTTGGGGAGGAAAGGGTTTATTCAGCTTACACTTTTACACTGCTGTTCATCACCAAAGAAAGTCAGGACTGGAACTCAAGCAGGTCAGGAATCAGGAGCTGATGCAGAGGCCATGGAGAGATGTTTCTTACTGGCTTGCTTCCCCTGGCTTACTCAGCCTGCTTTCTTATAGAACCCAGGTCTATTAGCCCAGGGATGGCACCACCCACAGTGGGCTGGGCCCTCCCACCCTTGATCTCTAATTGAGAAAATGCCTTACAGCTGGATCTCATGGAGGCATTTCCTCAAGGGAGGCTCCTTTCTCTGTGATAACTCCAGCTTGTGTCAAGTTGACACAAAACCAGCCAGTACAGTGACTAAGTCAGATGCTGATAGAGATGTTAAGCCAGCATTTTCTCTGTCCTGCCCTTCTCAGCCTCAGGAGTGGACAGATTCTCAACTGATGCTTCAGCTACTTTCATATCTCTGCCATCTTGTGGTTCAGAGTTCTTTGGGCATCTCCATGGATAATAGATGTTGCTCAGTGTGATGCCTATGTTGAGGTGACTGTTAGGTCTCATCTCTGATTTTCCTTGTCTTTGTTGCCTTCTTCATGCTGTCTTTGGTGAAGAGAGTCCCATAAAATCATGCTTTATAACACCATGATTAGTCTATCTTACTGGTCTGACTTGCTCTCCTGTGCCCTGAGTATTAACAACCTTCCTTACTTCCCTGTACAGGAGGATTTGAAATACCATGGTTGATACCCATAGAATCTTCTTGTGTTGTGGGGTTGGAAACTAACTTTACCTGGAGTGAAGCCTGAGGTGTTGGGCTCTCTGATCCTTCCTTCTTTCTCCCAATCTCACTGTTCTGGTAATTGCATGGAGGACCCCTGTGAGGTGAATATCATCTATAATGGAATTTCCTGTCTTGAACCAGAACTCCACAGGGCCTGTAACATTTGCTTCTTTCCCACCCTTTTCTTTAACAGTATTAAACTCAAGACTGTATTTCCAAAAGGTTCTTCTTGGGCTTTTTTTTTATGTGAATCTGTTGGGGGCATACATCATCTTTGGTGTGTCATTCTTGTTGATGAAACCAGATCCATTTCTTATAGTGAACTGATGTAGTATCCTAGTGCCTCTCTTGTCCCCTGCTGCTGCGTGCTACTTATGGAGCCCAGCTAGGTGTCTGGGGGTGAGGAGGAAGAGGTGGCTGCTGGGTCTCTGTCTTGCTGTTCAGTTTTGAGTTGATGGTGATTGAGGTAGGCTCTGGCTGCTGAGGCTTCACTAGGGATGTGATTGATGGTCAGGAGACTGGAGACTAGGTGTGGCTGCTTAGGCATCTCCCTGTCCTACTGTTATAGATCAAAATGGCTGATCAGTCAATAGAAGAAACATCAAACATCACAGGGTTTGAGAGTTTTGAGTAACTGCACAGTGTGTTCACAAATGCCTTTTTTGCCTGTTCTGGGACTTTGAGGATGGCACCTTCAGAAGCAAGCAAAGAGACTTCTGAGGTAACTGAAGCTTGTCTGAACTCACAGCAAGCAAGATGATTTCCAGAACTATCCACGAAGTTTCTAACCATCAAAATCCAGTAAAGTATAGAACATTAAGATACAGGTTTTGAAATGTAAACAATTAAATGATTAATAAAAAAGATACAGGCTTATCTTATAAGTACCAACAGTGGCTCCTTCCACTTGTGCTTGTTCAGCGGGCAGGAACTGGGGGTGGGGCTTCACCTGAGCCCCTCTTATCAGTGCACTAAAGGATGACTCTGGTATTAAATTGTAGTGAAAAAAAAATAAATTTAGAAAATTAGTGTTACTTTATATTGGTAAAGAAATGAATCCTAGGTTCTGTTGCTGTGACCCAGCTGGCTGCTCATGCTCCATTTTGACCTTGAGTGGCCTGGGGAAGGTCTGACTCTTCATTTTCTTTCCTTTGATGTTTGCCTGCAGATTTCATTCACTATCTACTTGACCATCATGACTTTTCTCATTGGCTTTTCCTTGAGCTTTGTCACTTCCTCCATGTGTGTCTTTGGTGTCTCTCTCTCTCTCTCTCTCTCTCTCTCTCTCTCTCTCTCTTTTCATTTGCAGCTCAGCAAACCATTTCATGATTTGTTTGTATAGTACTTGTTTGAACAGTTCAGGATCACTCTCTGCATCTGTAGGCTTTTCTTCCTTTAATCCCCTGTCCTTTAACAATGTGGGGTGTTTTTTGCCAGAATTACATCCAGCGCCCTCTTCTGTTCCTGATACAGGAGCAACTTGTAAGTTTTGTCCACAGCTTCATAAGTCTTTTGTGCTGAACAACATCCTTTTGTCAGGACACAGCAATATTACACAACTGCCAACCTCTCTTTGATCTATTCATCTGTTTCTTCAGGAGTAGCTGGACAATCTCAAATGCCTTCACAGTAAAGAGGAACCTGGAAAGATCAATCTTTCAATCCGATTTTTGGATGTAGAATTTAATTTCTCTTCTGCTTGTTTAATATCACTGCTTCTGCTACTTGCCCAGAGTCTGCCCCTTTGGAAGTGGCTGTTCCCTAGTCAGCCCTCACATGTACCTTGATTTCTTTTTTCATCATTGTTGAAGGGACACTTGTTTCCCAGTGCCTAGTTTTAGTTTTCAGTTGTGTCGTTTTGAGTATGGCCTGACTTTATTTAATTAGACTTATCTGTTTCCCTGAAATTACAGTTGTTTTTGTTTTAATTTCCCACTAAGGCCTACATGTGAATATTTTGTATAATGCAATAATTTAATCATTTGCATATTTCTATTCTGTTGCTAGTTTTAGTAAAAACATCTGTTTTGTTTTATTTTTAATTTAATACATAAATTTAATATTAAATCCAGGCATGACATGCACACCTTTCATTCCAGCACTGAGGAAGCAGAGGCAGTCACATTTCTTTAAGTTCAAGTCTGACCTGGTCTAACATTGCCAGTTTGAGTCCATCCAGGGCTACATAGTGAAACCCTATCTGGAGGGAAAAAATTTATAAAACCTTCTGAGTGCTGGACAGATGGCTTGCTAGTCTTCCACAGAACACAGCAGCCATGTCATGTGGCTCACAACCACCTCAAACTCAAGGGACTGACACTTGTCTGGCCTTTGCAGGCAGCTGAATTTAATGTGCTCATACCTACATGCAGACACACAAACAAACATGTACATCTAAAAATCAAAAGTCTTTTTGATAAAAGGTTCTTTTCTGGAAACATAGGGAGCCATATAGAAGGTTTTTCTCCACATCTTAAAGTGATTCCTCTTTTTCTCTACTGTGCTTATAGCAGGAGGAAGCAGAATGGGAAAGCATCAACGGGCTGTTAATGACGCATGGCTTCAAACCTTTGTGCCTAGTCAAAGGAGCAGATCTCAGAGGTAACTACCTGATTTGCTACTGCTGTTTTTTGTTTGTTTGTTTATCTTAAAATGGTTTTACCTTCTCTTCAGTTTTACCATCTCATATGTTTATATATATGAGTATATACAATTTTTTACAATGCAGATTTCATCGTTTTTGACAAACAATCATCACAAAGAATGAGGCAGATTTTGAAAACACTGATGGAAGAAACAACACGTCAGCAGAGCATGATACAGGAGCTCATAGAGACAAACCAGCAGCTGAAGTAAGAAAGTGGGGAGTGCCCCGGGAGCTGTTTGCATGGATTCTAAACACAGCTCTCTGAAGAGGATCCTGAAATTTCATTATACTTAGATATGAGTGTTTTTGTTAGCATGTATGCAAATGTACCATGTGGGTGCCTGAGCCCTCAGTGTTCAGAAGAGGGTATAAGATCCTCTGGAACTGGAGTTATGAATGATTGTGAACCATGGTTTGCATGCTGGGAACTGAATTTGGGTCCTCTGGAAGAGTAGCCAGTGCTTGTAACCACTGAACCATCTCTTGAAACCCTCTGAAATTTCATTTGTATTAAATGTAAAACATAACATTTTTACAGATAAATGAGAAAACATTGAGTAATAACTTTAGGTAGCACTTAGCATTGATGTGTATGGTACCTTCTGTTTCTATTACTCTCTCCTGTAACACTTAGCACTTAGCACTGATGTGTATGGTACCTCTGTTTCTATTACTCTCTCCTGTAAGAGACAAGATTAGATATGTCAGGGTCACAGCTGCAGACCTGTTAGAAGATAGAAGTGTTGAGTCTGGGCTACAGTTCAGTGCTAATTATTCTAATTTTTGATTCTCAACACAAAAACAAAAAAGAAATGTTAAGAATGTGAAGACATTTAGGAAAGTAAGCTACTATATGGCATGTATGATCTGGTTTATTTTAACCCTGAGGGAAGAAATTGTGTCTGTTAAATAGAAGTGAACTTCAGCTAGAACAGAACCGAGCAGCACACCAGGAAGAGCGAGCCAATGACCTGCAGCAGATTATGGACAGTGTGAAATCCAAAATTGGTGAATTGGAAGATGAATCCCTAAACAGGGTTTTCCAGCAACAAAATAGAATAAAAGACCTTCAAAAGGAATATAAAATGTTACAGGTATTGTATTGAATTATATATTTTGTTATTTGATGGTTAGTGTTGAAATAGTTCATCATAATTCCAAGTAATTTCCATATGCCTTCCATGTTGTATGTATGTGGCAGAGAGGTCAAGGAAATCCAAATGTTTTGGTGTATGTGGATAGATTGTTAGAAGAAAGCAGTTAACATTGGCATAGGCCAGTAATGTTAATAGTGGTCTTTTCTATTTAGTACCCCATTTTGACATTCGTCTATGTGGCTACTTGTTGTAGTTTCATGAGTATTCCTAAAAGATTCATGTGTGTGTCTATGTGAATGTATGCCATGAATGAACGGGTGTCTTTGGAGGCTGGAAGAGGGTGTTATGTCTCCTGGACCTGGAGTTACAGGAGCTTGTGAGCTGATGGTTATGGATGCTGGAAACTGAATTCAGGTCCTCTAGAAGAGCAGGAAGTGCTTGTAACTACTGAGTCTTTCAGCATCCCACACTGCACTATTGCATAGCTCATTATGCCTGCACAGGGATTTTCCTGCACTTGTAAATCTAAGTCTACTTTATAGCAGCCATAATAACATGTTTAGAGTCATCGCGTCCTGCATGTAGGTAACAGTGCCTGAATATATCTCATATTGCTCTGTAATGAGCTCAGATTTCACTGTAAATACCATATAATACTCAATATCCCATGAATATTATAGAAGTCAGTTATCTGCAAAGAAGTCCTAGTATAATGTATATGTAATAATATCACAATATCCTGAATACAATTTTTGACCTATATTGAGCATATATATTGCCCTGTACACAGCTCACAGTGCCTTCATCTAGGCCATAATGTTTCATTTGGAGTTTATGGTGTCCAGAATAGGTCTTATAGTGCACCTGTGTGTGGAAGCATTTTCTTAATTGGTGATTTCTGTGGGAGGCCCCAGACTATAGTGGGTGAGGCCACTTCTGGGTAAGAAACCAGGCTAACCCAGCCATGGAAGCAAGCTAGTAAGCAATTCCCCTTCATAGCCTCTGTATCAGTTCATACCTCCAGATTCCTGCCCTGTTTGATTTCCTGTCCTTACTTCCCCCAGTGGTCGATTATGATGTGGAACTATAAGTCAGATAACCCCTTTTCTTTCTACGTTGTTTGTGGTAATTATGTCTCATCACAATAGTAACCCTAAGACAACAGAGTGTATTGGAAATCTGTATAGATCTCACAGTTCACCTAGTGGAATGCTCTGTATAAATAAACTATATAATAAGGTGCATGGTGTTATGTAGAACCTGCAGTGCACCTCTGTTGAACTCATTTTAACTTCATGAAGTCCAGAGTACACCTTTGTAGTAGCCATACTGCCATATTTAGGGGGCATAGGCCATGTAGAAAACTGGAATTCTCTGTAAAACTCATAGTCCACTTATGTAGACTTCTCAGTTCAGACCTCATCTTGTACATAAGGAATTTGTGGTATTCTTTTTGTAGCCCATAAAGACTGTTATAGATCTCAGTACTCTGCATGGAGCTAAGACAGCCTTGTTCAGGTCTCATAGTGCCTTTTGTATGTCTCATATTGAACTTGTATAGAGCTCATTGCCATGATAGTGACCTGTGCAGAATTCAGTACATCTCCACTGAGTTTATATAACACATGAATAAAGTTCACAAGTACACATCTTACATACACACTCACCTCTCCCTTTGTGTGTGTGTGTCTGATTTGTATTGGCCTTATAATGTAACTATGTAAGTCATAATGTCCTTTATAAACTCTGCACCTCTGAATAGTTCAAAATGCTCTTGATTACAAGACTTAATATCTTGAGTTCATAGTATCCTTGATGGACCCCAAGTGCCCTCTACAGAGCTCTTAGTGTCTAGTATATCGCAAGTGCCCTAAATAGAGTTCACAGTGCATGTGACTTAGAGCTTATCCGGAAGTATGTAGGTTACACTGCACCTTTATATAAGCCTATAATGTTCTATAGTGTTCTATATACATCACAGTCTCCTTTGTATATCCTCTAGTGCACTTATGTGCAGCACACAGTCCTGGCAGGGATCTCATATTGCATGTATGTTCATCTTATAGGACACTTTATAGATGTCATAAGTGCCTCTTTAATAAAAGTCATGATGTCTTATATGTAGATTACAGTTCCCTGCACACATCTTATGCTGCCCTGTTTAGAGCTCACAGTGTCTTCCTTATAGAGCTCAAAATGCCTTATATGGAGTCATGTGCTCATGAAGTAGAGATCCATTTCTACCTGTTAAACACTCATATTGGAAATTTATTGATTTTACAATGTCCTATTAGAAGTCATAGTTTCCATTATGGATCTTAGTACCCTATAAAGAGGTTTTAGTGGCCTGTATAGATACCACATTTTTCTTATAGTTATTTTGCCTTGTACCATGTGCAATAAAGCCCTGTGAACAGAACATAATGAATTTTGTGCAGAACATAGATTACCTGGATTGTGAGATTCTAAGGATTTTTCTGTCTCGGCTCCCATTTTGCCATACATATGATAGAAATATAGATGGGTACTCCTGCATCTGGTTTGGAGACTCAAAATGCAGGTCCTACTGCTTTCTTTACCCACTGAGTCCTCAGCCAGATACTGAAAAATGAAATACTGAAATAAAAAAATAATAAATTGAAGACACGAGAAGATGAAAGTCTTCCTGTTCACAATTATGGATTGGCATAATTAGAAAATAGTTTTATTACCAAAAGCAATTTCTTTAATAACCAACAAAATTCAAATGACAGTCTTCAGAGAAATGGAATAAATAGTCCCAATATGAATAAGGTAACACAGAAGACCCTTGACAGTGAAAGGAATTTTAACTGCAAGTAACAATGCTGGAGATAGTACTATTCTGGTTTCAAGTTATAACCACAAAACTATAATAACAAAACCAGTATGGTGGGCTGGAGAGATGGCTCAGCAGTTAAGAGCACTGACTGCTCTTCCAGAGGTCTGAGTTCAATTCCCAGCAACCACATAGTGGCTCATGACCATCTGTAATGGGATCTGATGCCCTCTTCTAGTGTGTCTGAAGACAGTTACAGTGCACTCACATGCATAAAATAAATAATTCTTTTAAAAAAACCAGTTGGTACTACTGGTACAAAATGTGTGTATCAGTTAAATAGAATACACAACCCAGAATTAAACACTTAACAGCCAATTGAATTTTGGGCAAAGATGCCAAATACATACATTTGAAAAAGAGATAGCATCTTCAACACAGTACAAGAAGACGTGAATATATGTAGAAAAATGAAACTAGATCCTTATCTCTTACCCCATACAAAAAATCAGTTCAAAATAATCAAACTCTTCAAATGGAAACTTTTAGGGAAAATAAAAACAGAGAAACCTCTGAAAAGTATGGACACAGGCGGGACTCTCTGAAAAGGGCTCCAGTAGCTCAGGAAATGATATCAAGAACAAGAATTTAAAAGCCTCTCCATAGGAAAGGAACCAAGCAACAGGGTGAAAAGACAACCAGTAGAAGGGGAGAAAACTGTACCAGCTGTGGATTACCATCTAGAATATATAAAGATCCAGGTAGGGGTGTCACACGCCTTTAATCCCAGCACTCAGGATGCAGAGGCAAAAGGATCTCTGAGTTCCAGGCCAGCCTGGTCTACACAGTGAGCTCTAGGTTAGCCAAGGCTATACAGAGAAACCCTGCCTTGAAAAAACAAAACAAAAACTAAACACAGACAATCCATTGATAAATAGTCTTAATTTATGAACAGATTTTTCTCAAAAGATTGGGGTAAGAATGACCCAGAAATAGATAAATAATGGTCAACACCCTTAGCCACCAAGGAAATGCAAATTAAAACCACACTGAGATTGTATTTTACCCTGGACAGAATACCAATCATTAAGAAAGTACGCAACAAGTGATAATGAGGATTTGGAAAAAAGAGAACCCTTACCAAAGGGAATAGACATAAGTTCAGCAACTGTAGAAATTAGTGAGGAGGTTCCTCCGAAACCTAAAACTACCATATGATCCAGTCATACTCTTCCTGGGATACACCCCAGGCTAGGTTATTGTACCACAGAGACACTGCATCTGGGCTCACTGCTGTGTGCATGCATGCATGTGTACGTGCATTTCTTGAAAGTTGAAGCCAGATTAGGGGAATGAAGATCAGTGGGGAAGAAGAAAAAGAATGATACAGAGATACAAAGGTGAGCATTGTGAGAACATATGATACACAGAAATGTTCTTATGAATCTCATCACTGTTTAATGACTATATGCCAAAACCAGTATCAGCCTCAATGATTACTTCTATGTTTGGGTAACTTCTACACCAGTATCTTTATCGCTTAGCTATTGAGGTCATGCCTGGTTTCATGGAGTGCCAAGACAAAGGATGGATCACTGTATATTTCATGGTCACCAGAAGAGGGGATTTGCCAGCAACTAAGACTATTACCCCTCTGAGGGTTGCTAGTTTTCAATACATTTGACACCTTGGACAAATGGCCATGTATTTGCCATGAGTGTTTTGTTTTAAAAGTGATTTTTTTTTTTATAAATCTGAGGCATATACTGATTATTCCTGGTTATGGACCTATTCTGGATTTATAGTCTCCTCCTTTGCCTGGATGTCTCAATTGACTACATCATTTGCAATCCATAGAGCATTTTAAATTTTTAAATCTTCTTTTGGGGTTCTTTTAAAATATTTTTGATAAATCTCTTACTGATTATTGTTTTTATCTAACCCTAGATATAAGTTAAACATAGTAGAATACACAGAATCTTAGCAATTAGAAGCTGAGCTGGAAGCCAGCCAGGACTACATAGAGACCCGGTCTCATAAAACTATCAAAATATCAAATTATATTGACTTCATATAGATTCTTAAAACCCTTACTGATTACTTAACCTTGAATGCATGCAGTAAACATAGTTTTCTTATTTTATACATTTTCACATTTATGACATATTAATATTTCTTGCATCAGTTTCAAGCAGCCTTGATGCTACTCACTGAATGAAGCAGCTCAGTGGGGATGGTGACCCAGGTAGAACAAGACACTATGTCCTCCATGTGTAACCATAGCTGCTTTCACAATGCTCTTACAGATGAAATGCCAGCATTATAAGAAAAACCAAAAGGAACAAGAAGAGACTATTGCTTCTTTGCAAAAGGAGATATACAGATTTGCCAAAGAGGAAGAAGAGCGCGTTGTCACTCAAAACAGAGTGTTTGCCCATCTCTACAGAAGAGTTCCTCATTCAGTCTTGGATAAACAGTAATGCCTAGTACATAGGATGGTGATGAAACTAGGCTGATTTTTTTTTTCAGCTAATTTTTTTTCTTTTGCTATAGAAATCCTCTTTTCTCTTTTTATAGTTCATCATTTTGTGTGTGTACGTGTACATGAATGTGTGTGTACATATGTGTGTGTGTGTGAGTGTATGTGTGTGAATATAGTTTTTAAGAGTATTTTGAGGAATTAATTTATTAAACTTTATATGTACAGGTATTGTGCCTGCATGTATGTATATGCACCACATGCCTGCAATGACCAGAAGAGGGCATCAAACACCCCTAGAACTGGAGTTATAGACAGTTGTAGGCGGTCCTGTGGGTGCTGGGAATAAAACCTGTGCCCTCTGAAAGAGCGTCCAGTGCTCTTAACTACTGAACCATCTCTCCAACTTGTTAAGGAATGAGTTTAGACATTTATTTTTTAAATATTAACTATGAATGGGTATAGTGCCATATGCCTTTAATTCCAGCACTTGGGGGGGAGAAATCGGTAGATAGATCTCTGAGTTTTAGGCCAGTCAGGGCCATATAGTTAGAACATGTCTCAAAAAAGAAAACCCAAAATAAAAATATTTATCAGTTTTGTGTGCATGCGTGGGTGTGTATATGTGTGTATGTATATATATATATGTGCATATATATATATATATACATATATGTATATATACACATATATGCATGCAGAGGTTAGAAGAAGGTGTTGGATCCCTTGGAACTAGAATTCCAGACAGTTGTGAACTGCCATATGGTGTGCTGGGAATCAAGCCCAGGTCCCAAGTAAGAGAAGCAAGTTCCCTTAACCACTAAGCCTTGGGCAGATATTTTTGAGGGAGATTGCCAGAGATTGTTGGGACAGGAAGAGTATGTATTTATACAGTGAAACATGCTTATAAATATATTGATGGAAGTTATATATATGGCTCAGTGCAATACTTGTTTCTGGCAAGAATTATTGAAAAATTTTAAGTTTGCCAGGCAATCTGTGCTAAAGATTTGATTTTTAGTAATGTGTATGTGGGTATATGTGCTTGTGAGCAGGTCTCCAGAGCCATTGGAAAGCTCCAGAGCTAGAGTTACAGGTGGTTTTTCACTACCCTATTGCGCTGAGAACAATTTTTTAGGCCTGGATGGATGGCTCAGAGGTTGGGAATACTCGGTATTCTTGCAGAGAACATGGGTTCTGTTCCCAGCAGCCACATGGTGGCTCACAGTTGCTGTAACTCAAGCTCCAGGTCATCAGATGCCTTCTGGCCTCCTCGGGCACTTGAACACAAGTTGTACATACACACAAATAAGTCTTAAAGAAAAAGCTAAAATTTATTTTCTATGTATGAGTATTTTGCCCATATGTATGTGTATGTACCACATCTGAGCCTGTGCCTGTGGAGTCCAGAAGACAGCACTGGATCCCTTAGAGCTGGAGATAGATAACCATGAGCCACTCTGTAGTTAGAAATCAAACCTGTGTCCTCTGAAAGAGCAGCAAATCTTTCTAGCCCTGCACTATTCTCTCAACTGCTAAGCCATCTTTTTTTTCTTTTTTCACTTTTTTCCTCACTTTGCCATTTTTTCATTTTCTTTCTGAGTTCTTATCTTTGTAATTTGGAATTATATAGAAAGTATAATAAATACTACCTTTTGAAAATAACATTTTTTGTTTTCTAGATTGCTTTGTCTAATTGATCACTATGAATATAAACTTAGAAAACTTCTTATACAAAGGTATAAATAATATAATTTTTTATATTTATTACTTTTATAATTATACATTAAGTTTCTCTAGCTTTTGAGACTTTATGCTATGGAAGTCTTCATACCATTATAAAGTTCTTTTCCAAATATAATATTTTCTATTCTGTGAGAATTTGGTATCTGTATACAGTGTATTTCAAGAATATTTATCCCCCCCTAAAATTCTGGGTTCCCTGTCACATCCTCCTCTTTTAATAAGGTCTGTAAGACTGAATTTTACTGCTTACGTTAGAATGTACTGTATTTACATGAAACAACAAAGGTGTATTTTATTTTGTTGAAGCATTGTTGTATATCCACTGGACAATAAGTACATTCATATAAGTACATTGGTTGTGGAACAGAATAACACATAGTTATGTAAATTTAAATACTAAAGATAGAATGTCAGTGAAAAATCAGGCATATAGCTGGGTGTAGTAGTTCATCTGTAATCCTAGCTCTCTGTAGACTGAGATAGCCTAGGAAAGAGGATAGCTACAAGTTTGAGGCCAGCCTGGGCTATATAGTGAATCCCCAGCTGACTTGAGGCCTTCCTGATAGTCCCATGGGAAGATTACGTTAACACCCATGTAAGTGTAAGGCGTAGTGGTATGCACTGTCACTGTGAAGCAGAGGGATGGCTATCTGGCCAAAGGAGAGAGTGGTGAGCAGTAAGGAAGATGGATGCATGAGTGAGGGATTTTCCAGTTAGATAAATACATTAGCAGGAAAGTGAACACATTTAGGAACGATCAGTAATCTCCAGTCTGAAGCACAGGGTAAATGAGGTATGCTGTGCACTGTGTATTATCCACGTATGCAGTGTGTTTTTTAAAAAAGACCAGGAAGTGCTCGATTTGTATTTTGTTTGTTCGTTCAATCATTTTTCATCCCTTCTTGTGTCCCATGACAAAGTTTTTGATCCTCACACATTCTAAGAGTAGCAAACAGACCACTCTAAGATTTGGTAGCTGCTGTACTAAATTGGCTTCAGTTTTGTTAGCTACACGTTCTCTTTAAGGATAGAGTTCTACAAGATACACTGTTTGTCTTCCTACAGGCAGTGTGAGGAAGACGACAGTCAGTCAGAAGAAAAAGACAACATAAACCTGGGTGTCTCACCATCTTATAAAGGCCTATTGATGGTATGGAGACTAGAGAACTGACAAATACCTTTTCATAGAGCAGAGTAATCCCCTAGGAGTGTTATTTATTTCACTGTGAAATACATTGCAGTCATTACAGAAGCAACTCAAGGAATCAAAAGCCAAGATTGATGTGCTGTTACATGAAAAGCTGAGTCTCCAAAAAGATCTGGAAAAAAGGTGAGACAAACTTTTAGAATGTTAAATGAATCATTCCTGCCCCCTTACTCTAAAACTGAACCCAAGTATCTGATACCCCTGTGTTCCTTTTGACTAGTTGTATTTCATGGCAAATGGTGAAAGGTATAAGAATCCTTAGGGGGAAGCAAGGGAAATGAGAAAATAGGAATTCATGCTGAGAATAAATTGGCTAAGAACTTTGAGGAGATTCAGGGTTTTGTTTTCTATGTTTGTGTTTATATGTAGGTGTAAGTACGTGTGCAATTGAGTGTGCACATCTGTGCTTCTGCATATGGAAACTAGAGGTCAGCGTCAGGGGTCACTCCTGAGTTGCCTACCTTGTTTTATAAGACCGGATCACCCCTTGAGACCTGCTGGGAGTTTTCCAATTAGACTAGGCTGCCCTGCCAATAAGCCCTAGGGATCTGCTTGTCTGTGCCACCCCCTTCCCAGTGCCTTTTTAGTAGATTCTCTGGTTTGAACTCAGGTCTTTATGGCTGCATGCCAAGCATTTTACCAGAAGTAGCTGTCTCCCCAAACCCAGGGTCAGTCTTTGTTTAGTTTTTCTTTTAAAAATAAGCTGTAGTGAGAGCTAGAGAGTTTGTTCATTTGGAAAACTGTCTGCTGTGCATGTGAGAACCTGAATTCAGATCTATAGCAAATTGTAGCAGTGTGCATCTGTAACTGCAGCATTGGGTGAAGGAGTGAAGGCTGGCAGATTCCTGGAGCTCATTGGCTGGCCAGTCAATTGGATGGACACCAGGTCCAGTGAGAGAACACAGCTCAAAGCTAAGATAGACAGTGATGAAATATGATACCTGATGCCATCTCTGGTCTTCACACACATGTGCATGTGCACTTGTACACAAACATGCACATGCTCATATCCACACAAACACATACTGTATACACATAAAGCTAGCTATAGTCATGTATGTACAATATATTATACACAATTTGAAAGTGTTGGTATATATCTGACTCTGTGGATAGGCACCACCAAGAAAACGATCCCCAGGATTTTTTGTGTTTATGTAGTTTTATCCTCACACCGTTATCTATACCTCAGACAGTCTCTGATTCGTTTTGTCTTTCCTAGATAAATGGATCACAGTATTTCTCGCTTGTCTTTATAACTTCACATTACATTTAAAAATTTTTTAAAGATTTATTTATTATGTAGAAGAACACTGTAGTTGTCTTCAGACACACCAGAAGAGGGCATCAGATCTCATAACAGATGGTTGTGAGCCACCATGTGGTTGCTGGGAATTGAACTCAGGACCTCTGGAAGAGCAGTCAGTGCTCTTAACCACTGAGCCATCTCTCCAACCCACATTTTAAATTTAAATTTTAAAAATTATGAATTGACAAATTGTGGTTGTAGTTGTCATGGGATACAAATTTATGTGATTTAGGATTATAGTGTGGAATACTTACATCAAAATAATATCAGTTATTTCAGATGTTTTCTATTTTTGAGGTTTAAACATTTGAACTTTACTAACTCAATGATTTTGAAATGTATACTCTATAACATTCTATAACACATTCAGTTTCAGTGGGTTTCTCATTCCAAAATTACTTATCTATGTTTTTTCTTAACCCTGTGTTAAAGGAGCAAAAAGTCAGTTGTTTCTGTTACAAAAAAATAGGCAGCATAATTATAAAAGAAAATAGTACTTGTCGGCAGTGTGTTATCTGGAATGAACATTGATAAAACTTTAGTTTTACTCAATAATTTTTATTTAAGTCAGGCATCATCCCAGGTTTTGGGATAAAATAATGACCAAAACAAATCCCTGTTCTGAAAGACTTATCATTTGATGATAGCATAAAGACTGAAAACCTGCTGTGCACCATGTAAAGATGGAGTAAGAACTTAAAATCGTGTTTGGGAATCATGAACTTTTAAGTTCAGGATAGCAGTTTTTGTGAGAGAGACAGGAGTGACATTAATGAGGTGTCCTAGCTAGGGTTCCTTTGGCCATGATGAAATCATGGCGTGACCAAAAGCAACCTGGGGAGGGAAGGGTTTATTTCATCTTACAGCTTAGAGTTCATCATCCAAGGAAGCCAAGGCAAGAGCCTTGGGGTGGGGACTGAAGTAGAGGCCACGGAATTGTATGCTTACTGGTTTGTTCCTCTCAGCTTGCTCAGACTGCTTTCTTATACCATCTAGGTAGGACCTTGGGCTCAAGTGTGGACTGGGCCCTCCCACGTAACCATTAATCAGAACAGTGCTGCAAAGCCTTGTCTGCAGGCCAATTCTATTGAGGTAGTTTTGTTTCTTTGTGCGCACCTTTAATTGCAGCACTCCAGAAGCAGAGGCAGGTGGGTCTCTGAATTCAAGGCCAGCCTGGTCTACGGAGTAAGTTCTAGGGCAACCAGAGCTGCACAGAGAAACTGTGTCTTAAAACAACAAAAAAAGATTTCATCTTTCCAGATAGTTTGTGTCAAGTTAACAAAAACCAACCAGCCCAGAGAAAAACATGTTTTAATGTAAAAAAGATTTAGATACATTAGTACTGAAATATTAACAAACTGGGTGATGGATGTACCAGAAACAAGTTGCATATTATCCCAAAAGTGAATAACATCTTTAAATAAAGAATTACACAGAATGAAATCAAAATGCCTAGTAAACACCTAAGAGTTAAAGATGTAATAAGGGTCTGGAGAGATGGCTCAGCAAATGAGAACATTGTCAGTCTCCCAGAGGACTTGAGTTTGATTCCCAGAACTCACATGATGGCTCTCAACTGTCTGGACTCCAGTTCCAGAGGATTCAAGGCTGCCTTCTGGTGTCTGTAGCAGTGATGCAGGACATATGTGCAGCCAAAATACCCACACATAAAATTTAATAAAAAATAACGTGTATGTTGATAACAGGATAACCTTTTATTTATTGTTTGCTACATGTTTTTATCTCTTCAGTAAACTTAGTGTATTCATCATGATTTCTTCTCTACAGGCCCACAGAACACGAATTAAGACTTTATAAACAACAAGTGAAGAAACTGGAAAAAGCCCTTAAGAAAAACATAAAGTAATTATATTTTGTCAGACCTTTTCCTTATAGTTGGGTCCTATGTTTTATCATTTGTTTGTTTCTTATCAGCTGTCGTGTATTATCTTTGTCTTGGAATTGCCAGGCTGAGTGGAGGTGTGACATTAGAAGTAATTTTGAACTAAACATGCTAGCATCAACCTATAAGTCCCAGCACTGTGAAATGTGGGCGGGGGGGGGGTCACAGATATGAGGGTAGCCTGGGCTATACAGCAAAGCTCTGTCTCAAAAAACAAAAGCAAACGATGGAAAGGAGGATATTTCTGATTCTAACAGTTTAAAAGCAATTTGGATTTGACTTCATTTTTTTTTTGTTCTTGAGAATTCCATGCATTCATATAATATGGTCATATATATAATTTCCCCTCTTCAACTTCCCTCTCCTCTACATGTCCTCTAAACAACTTGGTTATTTTAAAAAATAACCTGCCAAGTCCAGTTGGTGCAGTTGATATGTGCATGAGTTTGATACTTTGCCAAAGCATGGGGATCTTGTTGCTGTCTACATCCTCAGAAGGAATGATTCTCCCAGAAACTTAACAGCAGAGAGGTGGGCTCTGGAAGTCCTCTTGCCTGTCTATGCTGGAATCTCATCTGGTTTAACTTTATAACCACAGGTGTTGTGAGTTCATGACTATGATTGTCACGTCATGTTCAAAACTCAGAATTTCACAGCCCTCTCCCCATCATCTGGGTTTTCTGCTCTTTCTGCCTTGTTCCTGGAGCTCTGAGGGTGGAGGAAGGTGATGGGGCTGAGCACTCAGTCTTGTATTCTCAGCTCTGTGACCAGTTTTGCTTCTCTGCATTTATTACTGCCCACTGTCAAAGGAAACTACTTTGATCAATGGTGAGAGCATCCCAGGTTTATAGGTACATATACTTAGCATTTTAACAACAAGATCATTTATCAGACTAACAATGGCAGCTTCTACCCTAAGGCCTCTGAACTCCTGAGTCATGGACTTTTGACAAGTCATAAAGTTCCCTCTTGTGGAGCAGGCCTTAAATCCAGCCAGAAAGCTGTTATCCCAGGCCACTGTTGGACCAAGCAGATGTCTCTTGCCTGGTAGGTCAGTGCTGCAGCATCAAAGCCCAGCTGGTTAGGACCATTGATTCCTTTTCTAGCCACCTGCATAGCACCTTCAGCTCTCTGAAAGCTAGTCAGCATTAGGAAGTTTCCTGGTTGGTTTGAGATTTACTTCTGTATGTCCTGTAGCCAAATAGTATGGTGTCTTCAGCAGTAGTGTCTTTAGAGTCTTGTCATATGGTCTGGTGGGTAGCCAGGGGCGATAAGATCAGCCTGTGTTGTTTTAGAGACCTCAGGGGCCTCCCTGACCATTAATTCCTAGAAAGTATTAATGTCTTACACCCATGTATTCTAGGGGTGGCATTGTCCACCCAAGCAGGTTATTTCCACTAAAAAGGTATCTTTTTTTAAGTTGTAATTTCAAACCAGCTTCTTAGCTAGTGGACTTCCTATATCTTTAATTTTGGTTAATTTGTTCTCTCTTTTATCCCCAACGCCCATGCTCACTTAGCCCTTTAATAGCAATTCCCCTCTTCTCTTATTTCATATAAATTCTTTGTCCCTCCAATTTTAAAAATTGGGATATAGGATAGTAGACCTCTGTATGGTTTTTCATGCATCCTTTCCTTGGGTCAGCCCTCTTGTCTACCTCCTAGGTACCCTATACTATGCGCCTCTCCCTGGTTAAACCTATATGCCACACTGCCCCACTGTCCTGTTGGCATTTCACCTGTTGGCATTTACCTCAATAGAGTAAAAAAAAAAAAAGTATAGGAAGAAGAAAAGATTTTGATGGAGAACTACCTTTAGAAATAAAAAAAATTGTAAAAGAAACAAATTATAGGTAGCAGATCCTTTATTTTTATTGTAGCTAAGTTACAGTCTGAAGTTTTATGTTAATTTTTGTGCTAGAGATTGAGCCCAGAGCCTTAAGCATGGCAAGGTAAATGCTTTAGCACTGATCTAAAAAGTTTGGCAAGCTTTGTCACTTAAAAACTAAAAGTACCAGATAATGAACCTATCCTATCGAATACCTTTCCTTTCTTCCCCTGCTTTAAAACGTAAGGTCTCAGGCATTTTAAAATGATGATCTTAAGTAGTGATGGTACTTCCATAAGATTATTTAGTATATTCTTTGATTGAAAAGACTTGGACATGGGGAATTTGTGAAGCTTTGGGTGGATAATTGTTAGTATATGCATTAAATAGATCAATTAATTTGTGTTATTGGTATAGATGTTTCAGTTTTCAGTGATAGCTGCTCTTTCTCTCCATGGAAACACTATTATCACAACTGAAAAGACAAACAGAAACAAGGAGGGATTCATTGTGTATCTACTTAAGTTTGGGGAGGAAAACTAAACTGGGAATTCTAAGGAAAGGCTTGAAAAGGTTACTTTAGTCAGTGACTATCCCTTCCTGCTGTTGCTGTGTTTTAGCTGCACAGAAGTACTTCCTAGTATCTGTGCACCATTCTAAACACTGGGGTTGCAAAATCCAAATAGACCTCATTGAGATAATATAAAGGAGAAGGATCATGAAGGAATAGAAAAGGCAATCTCAATAGAACATGAATATGATATTAATGGTAGTGTAAATGATAATGGCTAGCAGGATGGTGTGGTGGGCTGAGGCACTGCAAGCCTTACATGGTGTGTGGCTATCTAGTTCTTTTTCCACCAGTTAAATTATTAAAAGGCAATAACGAATCCAGTGTAACAGAGCTAATGTTTTAATCAGAGCAAAAGTAGCAGGGAAAAACAGATTCCTCTGAAAGGAGAGGTCCTGGAGTCTACAGGTTATCTTGAGTGAGGTTTTATATTGAGTCAGTCAGTCAGTACCTCTATTACTAGTTTGACTGAAAGTCTCTGACAATGCATGATGTTTTTCAGCTCAGGGATTGGTGAGCTTCAAGACTCAGGTAGGGAAGTTACTTTGACTAGTTGGGGCTCTGGATCTGAGTTGGTGAGGCATTGTCCACATGCCTTGCACTTTCTTCTATACATGTTTTTCTCTACAAGCAGACATTTTCTGATGTGGGGCATGCTGGGATAGAAAGTTAATTTTTGGCCCTGGCCCGTCCTCTATGATATTCAACATCCATTTTAGGATATGTGAAGTTAACATTATTCTGGTCTCTTCTCTCACTGTTTATCTAACAAGGGAATTACCTAACTCCTGCTTTCTTTCATCACCAGCCTCAGGAGGTAACCCTAACTGCTCTCAGGAGATTGGGTTGATGACTGGACAGCTGACAGAACAGCAGTCAGAGTCTCTCCAGAGGGACCTGTTTAGGAACCCATAGCAGAAAGGTCCATGTAGTGGTAGATTGGCCTGTCATTTTAGTTCTTTTATTCTCCTATGTTCTTGGTATTTGTGTAGCATCTAAAACATATATTAAATAATATTAAGAGCATTTTAATAAAGGTGGTTAGGAGGAGTGTTTGTTACATCTTAGGAAAGGTCATTGATGAGGGAAACATACATGATAGCTAGCCACAGAACCTTGGCATGGTTGGTCATAGGTGATAACAAGCTCAAGGCTGTCATTTCCTTCCTTGTCCACTGTTAAGTGTATCTTCTGGGGTGTTCTATTGGCCTTTCTGAGAAATTTTATTGTCTTTTTTTTTGCCAAATCTAATTTAGTCTTAGGCTATTATACATTCATAATTTTAATGTCACATTTATTTACATTTAGCTCTAGGAAAGATGTTTCTTTAACATCAAGGTTATCATAGGCTATATTAGTGAACCATAAGTAGATCTGTTTTATTTCTTTGATATTACACCAAATTCCAGTGTGAGGGAGAGTATATGCTTTGTCATCTACAGGAGAAGTCTGATAATGTCAGTTTCATTATGTATATCTTCCTAGCAAATATTCCCTTTCCCATCCATGTACCAAACATTATTCCTAGTAGGAACTGATACTAAGGTCCGGACGTGGTCAGAAATTCCATTTCTGTTGGGGACATAGACACCATATTTTTGTTCACAGTTAGAGATAAAGTCCCACTGAAGCTTATTTTGGAGGATTGCCCATCTTTGTCCAGTGGGCATGATGTAAATGTCCCATTAGTCCAGTTAACTGTACAACAGTAGACTTTGAAGATTTATTTAATCTAGGATTATGATTAATCACAAACAAGAAGTCAGCCAAAGTTAATTCTGGATGTGCTCCCCACATACCTCCCCTTTTATCTATACAAGCCAAAGCTGTCTCAGTAAGAGACTGTGCCTGTCTTAGATGATTGCTAAAGACGTGTGGACCTTACAACGTCATTAGTACATGAATCTTAGCATTTACACTCTATCTTAGGTTGATCCACCTCTGAGAGAATTTCACTCATCTTTTTTTATCTATAAAAAAAATAAAATAAAAGCACCTCAGCAGTCACAAAGCAGAAAGTTGTGCCTGTCTTAGGTTGCCATCCAAAACGTAGCTTTTACCTGTAATTGGCACACAAATAATCTTGTATTTGTGGCCTGTTTAGGGTTGAAAAGGTTTTCAGGATGACCTTACCCATCATTGACTACCAACTTCTGCTAGGGAAGATGTTGGAGCTTGAATTTATGTAACTTTGTTTTGATATTTGTGAAAGCTCTGATAATTATTCTCAAAAGAACATGTAATAGACATGATGTTAAAAGGATCATAAAGCCAAGTCATACTATGCTCAACAAGAGATGTAAACAAGGACCATGAAGGAAAAATGATCTGTAACTTTTTCAGAATATGCAATGCTAACAGCATCAAAAGACAAAGTCTTTGCATTTCTTAAGCTTACAACTTCCTTATACAGGGCTAAACAAATTTAAGGAAGTATTAGTATTATGCCATATACCTTGAGGGACCTTTACACTTTGGTTCAGTTATGCTGACTTTCATTATACACTTTTAGAGTTATGCAGATACAGAGATATCAAGCATGGCATTTCAAATGGTTTCTGACATTCATTCCTTGTATCTTACCTCCCATGATCTGCACACTATCATATAATGTACCAATTCTTTGTTCTAGCTGTCTATCAAAGTCCTCTTATGCTCAGGACCTTGGTTACATTTTCTGTAAGATGATTAACAAAACTAGCTACTTGTATCTCTTGTGCTAAAACTAATGCAGAAGTGGTGTTAATGAGAGCAACAACACCAGTAATGATCAGTGCAATCATACTTTTGCTTCTTGCCAGAGTGTGATCTAATTTTTTCAATATCTGCAAGCCTTTTTCAGAATACCAGGATTCAGATACATTTACAGAAATAAAATAAAAGTTGGTTGATGCACTACCATTACAAATTGACCATCATACAGTGCAGAAACACAACTGGACAAAAGACAATTAAACATTGAATTCATTATCAGAGCCAATAATAAAGGTAACATTCCCAATTATTAAAAGATTAGATGGGGCAATGCGGGATGTTATATTTACCCTACCCCCAGAACTTGTTTCATTTTTTTAAAAGATTTATTTATTATATATAAGTACACTGTCGCTGTCTTCAGACACACCAAAAGAGGGCATCTGATCCCATTACAGATGGTTGTGAACCAGCATTTGGTTGCTGGGATTTGAACTCAGGACCTCTAGAAGAGCAGTCAATACTCTTAACCACTGAGCCATTCCTCCAGCCCCTAACTTGTTCCATTTTTATCTACCACAAACATAACATCATACAAGGCAGCTGCCAAATTTCCAAATATGTCTCTGAAAAATATCCAGAACAAGCCCTCCAAATGCTCACTGTCTATTATTGGGTTGATTTCCAGATCAGTCTATATGACTGAGTTGAGATAACTAGTCACATTAAAGGAAGGAGGAGTATTATTATAACAGTTTCTATGTTTGATTGATTTTTCAAGTTCCAGAGTCTCCGTGTTCTTTGTCTCACAGGTCTGAAAACCTGAGGCAAGACAGCTTGTCCAATCTGAGATAGAGGCATTCCCATCTTAATGTGTTACATTAAGTCTTGGAGATATTATTCTTCCAAGTCTGAGGGTGCACAGAAGCACATCCAGCACTGGTACTATTTCTAGGAAACAAATAGGTAGGCCTTGACCTATAGCAATGTAACTCACTAATTCAGAATACGTTTTACTCTCAGACCAAGGAAATTCTAACAACTGATTATTATTAGAGGCCACAAGTACTTCTGGCCTTGACCATACCAAAGCATATAGCAAAGATTGGTCAGGAACATATATCTGATACAGCTTCCCTGTTGCCATAGCAGGGCACTCAGTAGGATCATAGTCAGCATCATTCTTTGTCCCACCATCAGCATGTCTCACCGATCACTCTGTCAGCCATTGGGAATAGTCCTAGAGCAGCACCAGCTTTGTGGTTAAGGCCCTTTTTCTGTTGAAAAGCTGCCTGTGATTCAGAGGTCCATTCAATCTAAGCATAGGCGTGGGTTTGAGTTTTTTTGAAAGTCTTTGAAAGAGAAACATGGCCAATTAATTCACCATACCTTGAGATCCAAATCATATAATATCATCTGACTCCTAGAAAGGCCTTCAATTATTTTAGAGTCTTAGAAAGTGGGAAGGACAGAGTGGTTAGATTTGTTCTAGCCCTAGGACTTGGATTTCTTCTACTAGACTTTGATCAGGATAATTCTGGTCTGATTTACTTGTGCCTTATTCCATGTCACTTTTTATCCTTTTTCAGCAAGAAGGTTAAGGAAAGGTTCTGAGATCTAATAGAAAATCTCCTTGGAGAACCTGTAAAGAAGACTATCCTTGTATTAGAATACAATATCGTAATGGTCCAGGATGGGCCCATTCCATTAAATCTTGGGAGGAGGGTTAGCCCAAAGAAATATGGACTATCTTGAAACCTTTGCAGGTTGTAAGTCCTCAAAAGTATAGGGAGGCTAGCTGCTGGTATTATGGAAATGCAAAATGAAGCATCATTACTAACACGGAGTTGTGAATGGTGCAGGGAAGAATCTGAATCAGGAGAGATGGGGATTGGAATTATAGAGTAAGGAAGAGGGCCTGCTTCATCGATGAGTTTAAGATTTAGAACTAATTTCCATTTGTTGGATTCCCTTCCTTACTGTCAAGATAGGGATGTTATATGGATTTGATCATTGAATTAATGATCGCTGTTTACTTAATAATTTATTATGGTGATGAGCCCTTCCCTAACTTCTTGTTTTAAAGGA
Source organism: Micromys minutus (assembly GCF_963924665.1). NCBI lineage: Eukaryota > Metazoa > Chordata > Mammalia > Rodentia > Muridae > Micromys > Micromys minutus. Next base: position 30,774,433 of record NC_137956.1, read on the forward strand.
TATTATCTCTGATGTAGAAAATGGAAAGGGTCTTTGAAATGAATAACCATATGGATGACCCTAGCTTTTCCTATTAGCTCCCCATTTGCCCATGCTATTTGAGCAATTTAGATTCTGTTACAAGAGACAATGTTCTCTTCAGGGAGGAAGTTTAACTTTGAGTTTGACCAAGAGATCTCTTTTTTAAAGAGTGGCAAGAGTTTGGGAGACTATGAAAAATAATTGATAGAAATAGAGATCTCCCCATTAATAGGCAAAGGAGTAGATAAATAATGCTGAGGGCGCTGGCCCAATATACCCCAAATGATCGCCTTTTGGGAGGAGAGGGTCAGAGACAAGGGAGAAAGGTGGGGCATGATAAATTGAGTTCCTTTCTTGATAAGGAAATTGACTTGACTTTCTTCCACTGTAAAGACTTCTTGGGACTCCTCAAGCTGGATTGATCCTTAGACATCTCATTGATTGAGAAGGCATCTAATCTTCCAGTTATCACCCTTACAAATAGGGAAGGCATTTGTCTCTGAGAACATTCTCACCTGAAATGGCCTTTCTGCCTGCTTAAGAAACATATACCTAATGATCCCCATTGTGTTTCTTGAGGATTCACCTGTGCAGCTATTGCAGTTTCCCATGACATTTATCCTTTCCTCTCTCCTGGTTCCTGTTATAAAAGACCAGTGAGGCAGCTTGGACCAAATTATCCAATGGCTTGCCTGGTTCAACTACCAAGTTTTGGAGTTCTATATATATATCTAGGGCTAATCAAGTTGGGCATTCATCAAGTTAGGTGATCTCTGCCTTTGACCCTGGTTCTATATTAGTATATATTTTATAGCCTCTTGAAATCATTGGAAGAACATGTGGCTGTCTCCTTTTTCTTCAGCATGCTATAGTCAGTTGGGTGTGGTTTAAGGGCTTAATTGTTGACTTCTGAGACCTTCTAGGCTTCAGTAAAAGAGTTGCACTCATCTCTCTGATTGAATTTAGGATTGGACCAGAACTGACTTTATATCAGTGGGAAGGTTGGGGGATAACATTCTCTCTGGAAGTGTAGAAATCTTCACCAACATGGATGTCCTAATCTACCACTTACATCTCTGAAGATGTCAGAGTTTGTTCTGACAACAGTGTATCTAGTCATAAAGTTCTTATTGTTCAAAGGCTAGGACATACTGAAGTTCAACAGAACTCTCCAGGTGTTTGCTTTCTTTTAGTTCAGATAGAGAACAGGAGCTCCATGCACCTAGGTTGTCCCATATTTCCCTCTAGAGATCTGCCTAATTGAAAACATCTTTTGTGGAAGGAAAGGGGGCAGTGTACTGTGGCTGGTACCTAGGGACAGCATTTCCACATTTGTGGTGGGGGTGGTGTCTGGTCTGTCTAAAGGATTGCAGATTGGGGTCAAGTAGCTAGAAGACTTGAAGGGGTGAACCAATCATATTGGGCAGTTCTTGAGTGACTCAAAAGTTCCTGGCCCTCTGCCTTTTTTTTTTTTTTTTGGATGAGAACACATCACAGCCAAAGTATAGGGGTCCATTTTACATGATTGGGCCAATTCAGGGTGATCCTTCAAGAACAATTGAGTATATGGTATCTTAGCCCATTTTCTGTCTTGAGTGGAGTAATGGTATTGTAATTTAAATGGTTTTTGAAGGCCAGGATTCCTGTCACTTAGTGGGTGTTCTAGCCAGGCCTGGGAGGGGGTGATGTGGGGAATCTTCCTAAGACTCTGCTGCTCAATCTTACTCCAGTTGTTTAAGAGGCACAGGAGGGGAGAATTTGATGTGATCTTTGATAGGGTCAAATTCATCTTAAAACAGCAGCAAACTAGGAACATTCCACAAAGAGGCACCTCTCCTCCATCCTGAGCCTGGAGAGATGTCTCTGGTCTAGGAGATCCCTTGTGTTTTTAGAGATTACTTCTAACTTGCAACCTATTGGAAGGAACTTTTCCAGTGACAGTATGGCTTATATTTTACATCCATGCATATTTAAAGTTTACATACAAGTCAAAAGACAAGGTTTTGGAGAGATCAGCTGGATCATTGGCTTAATCATTTTAGTCTACTAAAATGCTAAGAAGGCATTTTTATTACTTTGATTTTTTTTTTCTCCTTTAGATTACAAGATCTTATTGGTCAAAAACAGTCTGATGGCATGGAGAAAAAAGATGAGCCCAGCAAAGACAGTCATCAGCAGGCTCTGGTTGACCAGAGATACTTTCAGGTATTGAGTGACTGATGGAAAGGCTGGTGTTTGTGGTGCTCCTTGGTTTTAATTGTGATGCACTATCCCTTTATAAGGAAGGTTTGTACAGACAACTCTTGATATCTTTAAGTGGCTGGTTCTGTAATACTTAATGCCTAAGTCTGCAAAATCCCTCATACCATGGCATTGTGTTGTGACTTTAATGTGAAATGTCCCCTAAAGGTTCATGTGTTTGACCATTTGATTTCCATCCATTTAGAAATGTGGTAGTACCATTAGGCGGTAGAGCCATGCTGGAGGAAGTGAGTCCCTGGGATAGCTTGGTCCCGTTTCTTTTTTACTCTCTACTTCTGCGTGTGGACACTGTGGCATCTCTAGTCTCCTGCTCGTGCATCAAGCCTTTCGTGCCTGCTGCTATGCTAGGATGGATTATGTCTCTCTGCAGCTGTGAGCCAAAAGTAAACACTTTCTCCCTTAGGTTGCTTTTTTCCAGGTATTTCACCACAGCAACACAAAACTAAGACACATAGTATTTTTCTTTAGCCCAGCTACATCTTTTTTTAATAACTACTGCAGTGTAAACACTGTATAACTTGTTTAAGATTTTTATAGTTATTTTCTCTCCCTATTTAAGCTATTTACCCTTTTATTGTCTGGTTGGTTGTATTGTTATTGTATAAGTAAATCTTCAGATCTTTGGCTTTGATTTAGCTCAAACTATGTGATGTGAAAATTAACCTTACTGTTTATTGAATAGATGAATAATTAAATCTAGTAGTTTATTGAATGAAGTGAGTTTGCACTTAAACATTTTTTGTTCTCCATAGACATTATTTGTTTTTCTTTTTTCATTCTTTTCTCCCTCTTTCTCCTTTCTTTCCTTTCTTCTTCCTTCCTTCTCTCCTTTCTTCCTTCTTCCTTTCTTCTACCTTCTTTCCTTCCTTTAACGAGGCTGGCCTCAAACTCAGAGAAATCTACCTGCCTCTGCCTTCTGAGTGCTGGAATTAAAGGCATGCCCCACCAACCAGCCACAGGGCTTTAAATTTTAAATTAGTTATCAACTGGTTGTATTTTTAAAGTCCTTTAATTCTTCACGTGAGTTATCAGAGGAAAATTATGTGTTTCTCTTGTCGGGGTGAGCATGTGCCCTTGGATAAGCTACATTTTCCATCTGGTTTTTACTGCTTGCCCTCTGTGCACATTGGATTTTACAGTTTTATAATTGACCTAATTTACTGACATGCCACTTTTGCCAGACATTATTTCTGTTAATGCACACATTTATTTCTAAATTTGTAGTCTGATCCACTCTTTCACTGCTTCCATTGCTGTTCTGCAGTTTTATAGTAAGTTTTTATACTATTAGAGTATATTAAATTTTTGCATGGATATATTTGATCACATTTGCTCTTCTGGATGAACACTTACTAAAGTAAAATCCCATTAGGATGTATTGAAATATTATTGATTTTTGGAGGAATAATACAGTTCTAAATCATTCTCATTCAGAAACATATCTCTAATTTTGCGGTATCTTTTGTAGACTTCCATAAATTTTTGTATATTGTAAATTTAGTTCATGTGTATTTCTTGTCAGGTTTTATTTTCTATGTCTTTAATGCCTTTTATTTCTCTTGTGGCAAAAGAATCTTGTTCAAAAGAAAATAAAATTCCAAAGTAGTTAGGAAATTTATCTTATTTAATTTTTTCTATTCTATCATTAATTTTAAAGTGTTTTTAAAAAAACAACATAGGGTGTTTACTAGTATCCACAAACTCCCTGAATGACATAAAATTACTGTTTCTTTTTTTAAATTCTTATCTTTGCAGAAATTGTTTAAGTCACTTATAATTTCCCATTGTTAGGTATCTTTGGCTGCCAACCACCTTAATTCATATAGGACAATGTAAATTGCTACCATTAAACATTCTGTACAGAGGAATTAATTCTCCTGTTAAAATCCTGACATTTTATAATCAAAATGATATTGAAACGTGTTTTATGAATTAAGTCTTCTAAATAACTTCTAAAATAATAATACCAGAAGATACATTAGTTGGAACATGAATTATGCCCAGTATAGAAATTCAAGATAAAAATGCTGGTCTCATCTCCATACTCAATTTGTGTGTGTACCATGTGTGTACATGCACCAGAAGGGGGAGGGAGAGAGTGGGAGGGCAAGCGCATGCTTGGGTGCCAGGTGCTTTGTGGAGGTTAGAAAACACCTTGTGCGTAGGCTGTGTAGGTCCAGGGGATGGAGCACTGCTTGGTGATAAGCACTTCATCTCCTTATATATATATATATATATATATAGATAGATAGATAGATAGATATAGTGTTTGTTCGTGTGTGTGTGTGTGTGTGTGTGTGTGTGTGTGTGTGTGTGTATGTGTGTGTGTGTGTGTGTGTGTGTTATATTTGAGCCTTCAAGTGGTTATATGAGGAACACACACACATATATTCCAGTTGCTTTTGTCTCTTAGAGAAGCCTAACACATACCCCATTGGGGTAAATATTAAAAAAGGATGCAACCAGTTCCTGTGCTTATTGCTCCCCGCTGACTTCAGCTCTCTCTGACTCTTGTTCCCACACTAGTTCCGGCACCGTGGGGCCCCCTGGGAACTCTCTGACCCACGCTGTTCCAGCATGGCACCTTGCCACACTGCTTTCACTCACAGTTCCCTTGATGAGTTGTTACCACACCAGTTCCTCACATCTCAATTCCAAGGCTGGCTTGATGCATCCCACCACTGTACCTTCTCTTAAACTCAAGTTGCCACAAGAAGGAAAATGCCACACAGTAACCTCTGCTCCAGCTGATATGCTGTAATTTTCCCATCTAGACAGCACAAAATCTTGTACACACCCATCCCTTAAGAATATTCATGACAACCTGTGTCTATGCACAGAGAAGAATGTTTACATCTGCCTCCACGTTGCTTCCAGCTCCTTCTCCTTGCTCTCTCACTCCTCCCTCTATTTCCAAAACTTTGTCCCCTTCCTGTCCAATGACAGGCCTTGATCTATCCTGTACCTGCCATCCTGTATAAACACATCATTCAATATCCTAAAAGTTTTGTTTAAGACATTGGGTTTTATCGAGTTTTGTTTTGAGACAGTGTCTCACTTTGTGGCCCTGGTTGGTTTGGAACTTGATAGCTAAGTTAGCCTTGAATTCCCAAAGATCCTCTTGCCTATGCCTCTGGAGTTCTGTGATTAAAGGCATGTGCCACCATACCTGACTTATTTTAAATGTTTTCTGATGAAAAGTTAGGCAATTTTTAAAAACCATTTATTTTTAAAAACAAAGATAAATGTACAAATTTTAACCATTTCTGCATTAAAGTATACGAATACATTTTTGTCAGTGCTTGGTTGTTTTTTTTTTTTTGTTTTTTTTTTTAAGGTTTGATAGTGTGCATTAAGATCTTACTCGTGACAATGAGCATAAAGTACATGTAAAACAGGATGTAACCTGGAATTAGTCAAAGTTATCTTGGTGTATTAGGATTAAGCATAATGTTTTTTTCTTTTCTTTTTTCTTTCTTTTTTTTCTTTTCTTGAACTTGATATAGTCTGTGAGTTGTTTCTGGGGTGTTCAGAGCTTTCTGGGGTTAGTATCCAATTATCAGTGACTGCATATTATGTCTGTTCTTTTGTGACTGGCTTATCTCACTCAGGATGATATTTTCTAGATGCATCCATTTTCTTAAGAATTTTGTAAAGTCATTGTTTCTGGTAGCTGAGTAGTACTCCATTGTGTAAATGTACCACAGTTTTTGTATCCATTCATCTACTGAAGGACATCTGGGTTCTTTCCAGCTTCTGGCTATTATAAATAGAGCTGCTATGAACATTGTGGTGCATGTGTCTTTGTTATATGTTGGAGCTTCTCTGGGGTATATGCCCAGAAGTGGAATAACTGGGTCTTCAGGTAGAATTATGTCCAATTTTCTGAGGAATTACCAGACTGATTTCCAGAGTGGTTGTATCAGTTTACAACCCCACCAACAGTGGAGAAGTGTTCCTTTTGCTCCACATCTTCGACAGCATCTGCTGTCATCTGAATTTTTGATCTTGGTCAATCTGGCTGGTGTGAGGTAGAATCTCAGGGTTGTTTTGATTTGCATTTCCCTGATGGCTAATAATGTCAAGCACCTCCTTAGATGCTTCTCAGCCATTTGATATTCCTCAATTGAGAACATTTTGTTTAGCTCTGTACCCCATTTTTTAATAGGGTTGTTTGGTTCTCTGGTGTCTAGCTTCTTGAGTTCTTTGTATACCTTGGATATTAGGCCTCTATCTGATGTGGGGTTGGTAAAGATCTTTCCCCACTTTGTTGGTTGCCATTTTGTTTTCTTGACAGTGTCCTTAGCCTTACTTTGCAATCTCATTAAGTCCCATTTGTCAATCTTTGACCTTAGAGCACGAGCCATTGGTGTTCTGTTAAGGAAGTTTTCTCCTGTGCCTATGTGTTGTAAGGTTTTCTCTACTTTCTCATCTAATAGTTTCAGTATACCTGGTTTAATGTGGAGATCCACTTGCACTTGAGCTTTATACAAGGAGATAAGAAAGAGTATTTTCATTCTTCTGCATGCTGAGTGCCAGTTGGACCAACACCATTTGTTGAATAGGCTGTCCTTTTTCCATTGAATGTTTACAGCTCCTTTGTCAAAAATCAGGTGACCATATTCTGGATCTTCTATTCTATTCCATTGATCCAAATGCCTATCTCTGTACCAGTACCATGCAGTTTTTAACACAATTGCCTTGTAATATAGCTTGAGGTCAGGGATAGTGATTCCCGAAGATGTTTTCTTGTTGTTGAGGATGGATTTTGCTATTCTAGGTCTTTTGTTATTCCAGATGAAATTGCACATTGCTCTTTCCAACTCTGTGAAGAACTGGGTTGGTATTTTGATGGGGATTGCATTGAATCTGTAGATTGCTTTTGGTAGGATGACCATTTTTACAATGTTGATCCTTCCAATCCATGAGCATGGGAGATCTTTCCATTTTCTGAGATCTTCCTCAATTTCCTTCTTTAGAGGTTTGAAGCTCTTGTCATACAGGTCCTTCACTTGCTTAGTTAGAGTCTCACCAAGGTATTTCATATTTTTTGTGACTATTGTGAAAGGTATCTTTTCCCTAATTTCTTTCTCCACGTTTGTCCTTTGAGTAGAGGAAGTCTACTGATTTGAGTTAATTTTATATTTAGTCACTTTGCTGAAATTGTTTATCAGCTGTAGGAGTTCTCTGGTGGAGTTCTTGGGGTCACTTAGGTACACTATCATGTCATCTGCAAAGAGTGATGTTTTTACTTCTTCCTTTCCGATTTGTATCCCCTTGATCTCCTTTTGCTGTCTAATTGCTCCAGCCAGGACTTCCAGTGCTATGTTGAATCGGTAGGGGGAGAGTGGACAGCCTTGTCGAGTCCCTAATTTTTGTGGGATTGCTTCAAGTTTCCCACTATCAAGTTTGATGTTGGCTGTTGGTTTGCTGTATATTGCTTTTATTATGTTTAGGTATGGGCCTTGAATTCCAGTTCTTTCCAAGACTTTTAACATGAAGGGGTATTGAATTTTGTCAAATGCTTTCTCAGCATCTAATGAGATGATCATGTGTTTTTTTTTCCTTTGAGTTTGTTTATATGGTGGATTACATTGATGGATTTCCTTATATTAAACCATCCCTGCATCCCAGGGATGAAGCCTACTTGGTCGTGGTGAATGATCGTTTTGATGTGTTCTTGGATTTGGTTTGCAAGCATTTTGTTGAGTATTTTTGCATCAATGTTCATAAGTGAGATTGGTCTGAAGTTCTCTTTCCTTGTAGGGTCTTTGTGTGGTTTAGGAACGAGGGTTATTGTAGCCTCAAAAAATGAGTTAGGTAGTGTTCCATCTGATTCTATTTTGTGGAATAGTTTGGAGAGTATTGGTATTAGGTCATCAATAAATGTCTGATAAAATTCTGCACAGAACCCATCTGGACCTGGGCTTTTTTGTTTGGGAGGCTTTTGATGACTGCTTCTACTTCTTTAGATGTTATAAAATTATTTAGATGGTTTACCTGGTCCTGGTTTAACTTTAGTATCTGGTATCTGTCTAGGAATTCATCCATTTCTCCAAGATTTTTCAGCTTTGTTGAATATAGGCTTTTATAGTAGGATCTGATGATTTCTTGAATTTCCTCAGTTTCAGTTATTATGTCTCCACTTTCATTTCTGATTTTGTTAATTTGGATACTCTCTCTTTGCCCTCTAGTTAGTCTGGCTAAGGGTTTATCAATTTTGTTAATTTTCTCAAAGAACCTGCTCTTGGTTTTGTTGATTATTTCGATGGTTCTTTTTGTTTCTATTTGGTCTTTTTCTGCCCTAATTTTGATTATTTCTTGTTGTCTACTCCTCTTGGGTTATCTGCTTCCTTTTGTTCTAGAGCTTTCAACTGTGCTGTCAAGTTGCTAGTGTATGCTCTCTACAATTTTTTTTGGAAGCACTCAGAGCTATGAGTTTTCCTCTCACTACTGCTTTCATTGCATCCCATAGGTTTGGGTATGTTGTGTTTTCGTTTTCATTCAATTCTAGAAAATCCCTAATTTCTTTCTTTATTTCTTCTTTGACCCTGCTATCATTTAATAGAGCATTGTTTAGTTTCCATGTGCATATGGGCTTTTTGTTGTCTTTGTTGTTATTGAAGACCAGCCTTAGACCATGGTGATCTGAAAGGATGCATGGAGTATTTCAATCTTCTTATATCTATTGAGGCTCGTTTTGTGACTAATTATGTGGTCAATTTTCGAGAAGGTGTCATGAGATGCTAAGAAGGTGTATTCTTTTGTTTTAGGATGATGTGTTCTATAGATATCTATTAATTCCAGTTGGTTCATAACCTCTGTTAGTTTTACTGTGTCCTTGTTCAGTTTCTGTTTCCATGATCTGTCCATTGGTGAGAGTGGGGTATTGAGGTCTCCCACTATTATTGTGTGGGGTGCAAGGTATTTTTTAGCTTTAGTAGGGTTTCTTTTATGAATATAGGTGCTCTTGTATTTAGAGCATATATGTTAAGGATTGAGAGTTCCTCCTGACAAATTTCTTCTGTAATGTGTAAAAATGGTCCTTCCTTAACTTTCGGTTGAACATCTACTTTATTCAATATTAGAATAGCCACTCCAGCTTGCTCCTTGGGGCCATTTGCTTGGAAGTTTTTTTTCCCAACCTTTTACTCTGAGATAGTGTCTGTCTTTGTCTCTGAGATGAGTTTCCTGTATGCAGCAAAGTGCTGGGTTTTGTTTATGTATCCAGTCTGATAGCCTATACCTTTTTATTGGGGAATTGAGTCCATTTATGTTAACAGATATTAAGGAATAGTGGTTGCTGTTTCCTGCTATTTTTGCTTTAGGAGATAAAATTGTGCCTGTGTGTCTTTCTTCTTTTGGTTTTCTTGCTTAGGAGTTTTCTTGTTTTTACTAGGATGTAGTTCCCCTCGTTGTATTGGGTTTTCCACCTATAATTTGTTGTAGTGCTGGGTTTGTGGTCAGATATTGTGTAAATTTAGTTTTGTCTTGGAATATCTTAGTCTCGCCATCTATGGTGATTGAGAGTTTTGCTGGGTATAGCAGCTTGGGCTGACACTTGTGCTCTCTTATGGTCTGCATGATGTCTGTCCAGGATCTTCTAGCTTCCATAGTCTCTGTTGAGAAATCGGGTATGATTCTGATTGGTCTGCCTTTATATGTTACATGACCTTTTTCCCTTATTGCTTTGGGTACTTGTCGTTTTGACTAGTATGTGTCGGGAGGAATTTCTTTTCTAGTCCAACCTATTTGGAGTTCTGTAGGCTTCTTTTATGCTCGTGGTCATCTCATTCTTAAGGGTAGGGAAGTTTTCTTCTACGATTTTGTTGAAGATATTTACTGTGCCTCTTAGTTGATATTCTTCGCCCTCTTCTATTCCCATTATCCTTAGGTTTGGTCTTCTCATTGTGTCCTGGATCCCCTGGACATTTTGGGTTAGGAGCTTTTTGGTTTTTGCATCTTCTCTGACTGTTTTGCCTATGTTTTCAATGTTGTCTTCGGCCCCCAAGATTCTCTCTTCCATCTCTTGTAGTCTGTTGGAAATGACTCCTAATTTCTTTTTTAGGTTTTCTACCTCTAGGGTTGTCTTTTTTAGTGTTTTCTTTATTGTGTTTATTTCTGTTTTAAATTCCTTCTTCCATTCCTTCATCTCTTTGGTTCCATTTTCCTCTAGTTCTTTGAATCCTTTGTTTTTCTTGTTTTTTCTTTAAAAGCTTCTAATTCTTTTCGCTTTTCCTCCCGTTCTTGTTTAAGGATCTCTATCATCATCTTGAGGTATGATTTCCGGTCTGAGTCTTCTTTTTCTGGAGTTTTTGGCGTTCTGCTGCTTGCTGTGATGGGGGAGTTGGGTTCTGGTGTTGCCAGGTTGTCTTGGTTTCCCTAGGGTACGTTCTTTCTCTTTCCTCTTGCCATCTTGTTGTCCGTGTTTATACGTGGTCTTGTTGTCAGTGATTGGTTCTCGCCTCTCCCTTGTTACCTGGCCTGTGTCCCTGGATCTACGCGTGTTCCTGGTGGTAGATGGCCTGAGCGACTATCCTGTACATATGGGCCGCCGGCTGATAACAGACAGCCCAAAGCAGGGTTCCTGCTTCCCTGCACCAAGGGGGGGGGCGCACTTTCCGCACGTTCGGCAGAGATCTCTGTGCTCCCCAGTTACTAGGAACACCTTCTCACCAGGCCTGTGTCCCTGGATCTCCGCTGTTCCTGGTTGCAGATGGCGCCTGTTCTGCACCCAAGGACCACTAGCTGGAAACAGACAGCCTGATGCAGGGTTCCTGGTTCCCTGAACCAAGCGGGGGGTGAGGGGGGGTTGCACTTTCCACTTGCTCGGCAGAGATCTCTCTGCTCCCCGGCTACTCGGAACGCCTTATCACCAGGCCTGTGTCCCTGTATCTCCCCCAAAAAAAGTTTTCTTCATTTTTTTAGTAAATTCTGTGGATCAAAGCAAGACCAGCTGATATTCAGAGGTTAAAAAAATATTTTTGTAGGAGAATCTGCAAATCATGGTGCAAATACAAAGCAAGGAGAGGAAACAGCTGCAGTCAGTTTTGTAAATCTCAGTGTTCATATGTGATGTGTCGATCTGAAAGCTGTTCTGTGATCTCCCGCACAGGCAGCATCCTCCCTGAGCCTCTCAGTTCACCCACTACCTTCCTCATGCGTGGTGTCAGGCAAAAGAGGATTGTCTTCCCGCTTTGCTTCATAACTTAGAGAAGAATATTTTTTAATTATTTTATTTATAGATAAGTTTATAATAGCATTGGAATGTTAAAATACCTATCAACGAAAATTCAAACAAGCCTGAGAAGTCAGGTTCTCGGAGCACCTGTTTGCTGTAGCTTTTCCCTGGACAGACAGAAAACCACCACTACCCCTGCTAGCTCTAGAAACCCAGGACAGATGTTCTTGGATAATCCTGTCTCAGGAAGAACTTATAGCATTTTTCTTTTTAAGAATTATTGGGCCAGCTAGCCAGGACTTTTCTATAGAGTGTGTGGGGCTTTGTCAGTAACTATCTTTGCCTGAAATTTCATCTGAAATTGTGAAACAAATTAAAAAGCCCCTTTAATATCATACTTAGCTTAAGCATGAGGAGACAGAAACACAGAAACATGGAGACTTAGGTAAGGATGTCTAGATGATTATTATTCTGTGTGGATTACAAGAGTCCATAGCAGCTTTTAAACCCAAATAACTGAATAATTAATTTAAAGTTTTATTTAGTTTTCCTTAGAATTTATATTTATAGAGACTCCATTGCCACAGTATTCACAGATGCCTGGAAATGATTTGTGGGCACCTGACGCAATCCTTTCTTGTTCCTCACTTTGTCAGATGCAGACAAACATCTTAGCTGCAAACATTGCTCATGCTTACAGGTGCTGTGCAGCATTAATTCAATTGTTCACAATCCACGAGCTCCAGTAATTATTTATAAACAGAGCAAAGGAGGAGCCCAAAACTGCAATAAAGATACTGTTCAAGATTGTGGATTTGAACATCTTGTTCCTGTACTAGAAATGTGGGCAGATGAACTGACATCCTTAAAGGTAAGTAGGTGAATATTCTTTATATGTTTGGAAACTCTGTTGGGCTTGGCTTTTGTTGTTCTTTATAAAGCTAAAAAAAAGTCACTTTTCTAAAATTGTAATATTGCTGCTTTCATATTTTGTTCTGCTTTGTCTTTGAGACAAGAGTGTAACTGTATAGTCCTGGCTGGCCTGGAAGTCTTTGCATAGACCAGTCTGACTTTGAACTCAGATAGCCACCTCTGACTCCTGAGTGCTATAACTCAGGGCGATCCACCACGCTTGACCTCACATATTTCTAATCCTGTACATTGTTGTCTGATAAGCTTGCATTCTCCAAAACTCTACCACAGAAAGTGATTAGAGTTTCTCTCATTGAGAATTTGGAGTGGATTCATCTTTGTCCTTCTGAACCCTTCCAGCTTCTGCATCTCCTCCTGCGGATTTCCATGCTGCACATTTCCTGACTTTGCACATGCTCAGATCAGCATCTTATCCTTACTTTCATCTTAACGGGGAATATTTTTACAGTCTTCACATTTTATTTTTTTCCCCAGAGCTGAGTTTATTTCTGTTTGTTTAATCTTTAGAGAAGTTGATTATTAACAAGCAAGCAGGGAATTAGATATTTTCACATTCATTCCATTTATAGATCATTGTATATTTATTGTGTAACTTGAATTTATTACATTTGTATTTGTTTATTGAGAAATGATTTGCTATAGAGTTAATAATGTTGCATTTGTGCCTTTTAAATGTTGGGTTTTTTCAGTAACTTATACAAAATTCTACTATGGTTAATAAAGGTATGATTCAGTGATAACATTTGTCATCATTTTGTCCTATTACCTGAAGACAATTGCTAAGAGTATGTGACCTCTTTAGGAACAAAAAGTTGCATTTGCTCTTATATGCCTCAAAACTCTTGATGATACAAATCAGTCCCTATTATTTCAGGATAATTATAGTCCCAGACCACTAGAGGGGGTGGGTTTTGTTTGTTTGTGTACTTGCTTGCTTTTTGTCTTTGGTTTTTTGTTTGTTTGTTTGTTTGTTGTTTTGTGGTTTTTTTGTTGTTCCTTTTCTTGTTTTTGTTTTTTGAGACAGGTTTCTGTATAGCCCTGCCTGTCCTAGAACTTGCTTTGAAGACCAGGCTGGCCTCATTCACAGAGATCAACCTGCCTCTTGAATGCTGGGATTAAAAGCATGCACCACCACACCTGGCTTGCTTGGAAAAAATCTTGGCACTTAGCCTAGCTTTATTTCCTTTTTTACCCTTAGGGTTTAGACAGAGCCATACACTATCTAAGCATTTTTGGTTGAATGACTGTGCTAGATTAATATACTATTTTATATGATCTCTATTTGTTTCTCAGAAAAGGGTGGAGTGGACATGGGCTGTGGACACTGTGGCATGTCCCACTCAGAGCCCGTTATAGGGAGAACAGTGCTCACTCTGTCTTCCTCCTTTTCAGAAGTCAGAATAGAAACAGCCCATGCCTTTCCATCAGAAGGGAAAACCAGATGACAAAGGAGGCGAAGGGAGGAACCAAATTTATAAACACCATTATTTTTCTATGTGTAAGATGGGAAAGTATCACCAAAACTATAAACATAAAACTTAGACTAGGGCTTGGAAAGATGGCTCAGTGGTTAAGAGCAGTCACTGCTCTTCTGAAGGTCCTGAGTTTCATTTCCAGCAACCACATGGCAGCTCATGAGTGTGCAAAGATACCTTCTGGTGTAAAGATGTATGTACATGCAGACAAAAGTACCCATGTACATACATACATACATACATACATACATACATACATACATACATAAATAAATCTTTAAAACAAACTCAAAGTAATTGGACAGACAAAACACACTAAAACATGAACTTTTAAATAACTATGCAGTATATTATTAGAAAAAACTAATGCAATAAAGATGGACACCCTGGTGCAGTACAGGTGTATGATGTGAGTGACTTATACTCCAGAGTCTGGTAGAGACTGGCCATCACTCTGTTCATAGCCCCCAAGCAAGGCATGGCAAGAGTGCTGCGTTCTGCCTAATATGTAGTTTCCTGAATGGGAGGCAAGAAATTAGCTTTACAGTTAGAGTATTGTAAGGACATTTGAGGCAATTGGCTAGAATTAGTTACTTCTGCCACTGAAGTAGCTCATGGCCTTTAATAGTGCTTCTAACACTTACAGTACAGATTGAGAATCCAACTTAGTACATGAAGTTGGACAAAGCCTTATATGGAGAAATGAGCATTTTGTCCTATTCCTGAAGACATTTGTTAAGACTATGTGACCTCCTTGGGGAAAAAAAAGTTGTATTTGTTCTTGTATGCCCCAAAGCTCTTCATGATACATGAGTGCTCAATTAATATTTACCTATGTTATCTAGAATAACTATAGTTCCAGACCACTAGAGGGCCTTTGAGGCCTCATATGGAGAGTTTTTTTTTTTAATAATGTAGCAACTTTCTAGTTTGGGACAAGCATCTTTCAGGATAATATTTTTTCCTTAGGGTCTGATGTGACCTAAAAGAGAAGGATGTGTTTGAGGGATGAGTGGAAAAGAGAAATGTAGCAGTGCATGCTATAGGGTCCTCTCTGTTTGCATATTTATTTTTTGAGAATGGCCTCATACAAGCCTGGCCTGTCTGGAACTCCTACACAGACGAAGCTGACCTTGGATTCACAGAGGTCCACCTGCTTCTGCCTCCCAATGTTGGGATGAAAGGCACGTATCACTAAGCATGGCTTTATATGTCTCATTTTAATTAACACATAACCATACATATATGTAAGAGACAGGTTGACATTTTAATACAGTGAGTGGTGATCAATATTGAGAACATAAAAATTCTCAGCCATTTTAAAATGGTTAATTTCTGTGAACCTTAGTTACCCTAGTGTGGTATAGAACATTGCAAATTATTTCTCCTATCCAGCTGCACCCCTGTGTCTGTTAACCATCCTGTCTCCATTCCTTCTGATTCAAACCCTACTTAGGCTTTGGTAACTACTATAAGACTAACTTGAAAACGTTTACCTCTGAGTAAGAACATTTAGTGTTTGTGTCTATTTTGTTTTACTTAACAAAATGTCTTCCAGTTCTGTCCATTTTGTAGTAAATGATAAATGCCATTATTTCTGTCGCTGATGTTCTGTTGTATGAATAAATGTGCATGTATTTATGCACACAAACATACTGGTTTTTTAGCCATAGTCATTCATCTATCACTGGATACCTACATTGACCCCATATCTTGGCTACTCTTAATAGTGCTTCAGTAAATATGTGCAAGCTAACATCTCTTTGATATAGTTTCATCTTATTTGGATATGTATACATATTAATAATAAATGCAGAGGATTCTCAAAAGAGGTCAGTCATACATGGCTGCTTATATTATTTCATTTACATCAAATGTCAAGAATAGGCAAATTCATAGCATCAGGAAGAGAATTAGTAGTTAGAGAGGCTGGAGGAGAATAGAAAGGACCATGAGTGGGTGAGTTTTCTTTTTTTATCTTATATGTGTGATCATTTTGCCTTTATGTGTGTGTGTGTGTGTGTGTGTGTGTGTGTGTGTGTGTGTGCGTGTGTGTGTGTGCGTGCGTGTGTGTGACATGATAGTTTGATTCTTGTGAAGGTCAGAAGAAGGCATTAGATCCTCTGGAACTAAGAGTTATGAATGGTTGTGAACAATCATGTGAGTATCAGGAATTGAACCTAGCTCTTCTTGTAAAACCAACAAATGTTCTTACTGCTAACATTTCTCCAGCTCTAGGTGTGGGAGTTTTTTTCTTAGAAGAGAGATAAGTTCTAAGCTTACATAGTGACCTGTTTTATGCCACAGTGAAAAGATGAAAACCATTAAATTGTATACCTAAAGGTGGATATTTTGGTATATAAATCTCACTTTAAAATTGCTATAAAAATATTTAAAACCTAGGTTAGAAATATGGCAATATGGCTCGGTGGTAACATATTTGCTTTATATGTGTGAGGGAAGACCTGGGCTATCTCTAGCACTGGTAAAATAATTTTTAAAAAACCAATATAACTACATAAATAACATTATTATTAGAACAGCGAGACTTGTTTTAAATTGGCAATGGTATTAAAATACTGATGTGGCTTTATGGCTGTGTGTTTTAGGCCCCATGATTCCTATGTTATTAATGTTACTATACAAACTATTCTATAACCAATAATGCCATGTAGTTTCTTTTGTTGTTAAGGATTTGTATAAGTCCTTAAAAGTACTGTCTGCAGAACTGGTACCTTGGCATAATTTAAAGAAACCGGATGAAAATGAAGGTGTCAAAGTAGGAGATCTGTTGTTTATGGTAGATACCATGCTGGAAGAAGTTGAAAACCAGAAAGAGGTAACATTTGATATAATTGTTCTCATTTTAAAGGTTTATATTAACTATTTAATATTATTTCAACTTGCAAACTACCCTTTTTGACCTTCTTTTATAGACCAGCAGCATGCCGAACTCTCAAACTTTGCAAGCTATTGTTTCTCACTTCCAAAAGCTGTTTGATGTACAGTCTTTAAATGGAGTCTATCCCCGAATGAATGAAGTGTATACCAGGCTTGGAGAAATGAACAATGCTGTAAGAAATCTTCAGGAGCTCTTAGAATTAGGTGATAACCCTTTGTCATTTGGGGCATTGATTTAAGAATTATTCCTAATAAATTAACAAAATATAGGTCTGGATTTTGGGTTGTTTGGGGTTTATGGTTATTCTGGGTTTGGGGTTGTTTTGGGTTGTTTGGGGTTGGGGTTGGGAGTTTGGGGGAGATTTGAGTTTGAAGGTTTGGGGTTGGGTTGTGTTTGGTTGGATTTGGGTTGGTTTGATGACAATGTTGCCTTGTTCTCACTGTAGCCAAAGCTGGCCTTCAATTTCTGGTCTTTGTTTTTTATCTTCCAAGTGCTCAGATTGCTTGTAGGTACCATCAGTCTCCACAGAACTCCTATTAATTACACACACATCAAAAAACAGAACCAGGGGAAGGGATATAACTTAGTTGGTAGATGGCTTGCCTAGCATGCATGAACTCTGGGTTTAATTCTCAATATTAAATAAACAGGGTATGGTGGTACACATATAGAATTCAAGGTAGTGAACATACTCAGGAGATGGAGGCAGGAGGATTAGAAGTTCAAGGTCACAGGCTGTAGAGTTGCCTCACTGGTTAGAAGAGCTCCTGCTGTGAAATTGTAAGGACTGGAGTTTATGTCCCAGCACCCTTATAACAATCCAGAAATGTCCCTACCCTCTAACTTCAGCTCCAAGGACTCCAACATTCTTTTCTGGTTTCCACATGTGCAAAATCACTTGTGCACACATATATTTATGTACACACTCATATACTTGCAAATAAATCCTTTTTTTTAAGGTTCAGTTCAGGATCTTTATATATATATATATATATATATATATATACCTAAAAACTTCAAGGCCAGCCTGGGATTCATGAGACTCTGTTTAAAACAACCAGGGCTGGGAAATGGCTCAGTGGATGAGAACACATTCTCTGCAATCATGAGTTCCAGAGTTATGATCCCGAGCTGAATGTCTCACAAATACCTGTTAGCTAATTCTGAGGAGAATGGAGACAGAGCTGTTGAGCTGAGCCAAGAAAATGTGAACTCCAGGCTCAAGGGATACCGTGCCTTAAAGAAATGGTAGAGAGTGATGGAGGAAAGGACACCCAGTGCTCTGGCCTCTGCCTTTTCAGAGGGTCACACATCACAAACATGTATGTGTACTCACACAGACAACAAATGTGAACTAATAAAAATTAACATTAATCCCTGCCACCACAGAAATAAAATGAGCATGACTGAAGTGGGGATGTTGGATGAGTGCAGTGATTTGGAAATTCCTTAGAAATCTGTCTTCCGCTCTCATTCCTCTTTTGCAGACAGTTCATCATCACTGTGTGTCGTGGTCAGCACGGTTGGGAGATTGTGTAAGATAATTAATGAGGATGTGAATGAGCAGGTTAAACAAGTATTAGGATCTGAAGACCTACAAAGGTATTTGTTAGCAACGCATGCAGAATGCACGAAGTGGTGTAAAGCAAAGGCTCCAAGGCTTCCCTGGTCACTCACCTCCCTGAACTAACAAAGACCTGCCCGCCTCTGCCTCCAGAGTGCTGCCCTCAAAGGCATGTCACATGTACTCAAGATAAAAATTGTTGGGGCCAGTAGATGAATGGATACAAAAACTGTGGTACATTTACACAATGGAGTACTACTCAGCTATTAGAAACAATGACTTTATGAAATTCTTAAGAAAATGGATGCATCTAGAGAATATCATCCTGAGTGAGGTAACCCAATCATAAAAGAACAGACATAATATGCAGTCACTGCTAGTTGGATACTAACCCCAGAAAGCTCTGAACACCCCAGAAACAACTCACAGACTGTATACTCAAGAAAAAAAAGCCAAAAAAAAAAAAAAAAAAAGAAAAGAAAAGAAAAAGAAAGAAAATGAAAAACCATTATGCTTAATCTTTACACACCAAGAAAACTTTGACTATTTCCAGGTTACATCTTGTTTTACATGTACTTTATGCTCATTGTAACTAGTAAGATCTTAATGCACCTTTAAAAAAAAAATCAAGCACTGACAAAAATGTATTCACATACTTTTATGCATAAATGCTTAAAATCTGTACATTTATCTTTGTTTTTAAAAATAAAGTGGTTCAATTTTTTTAAAAAAAGAAAACTTTCCAAAAAAAATATTTGGGGCCTGTAAGCTCACACAGGACTGTTGGGAACTCTAACAGAACTCAGCCTCAGGGCAAGTTAATATATGGGGAAATTAAAATATTTATAACCAATTCTTGAGTTGGATTGTAACCTATAATTTATTTCTAGGGTACTACCAAAACTACTTAATAATTACTAGTCACATTTTTTTGTTTAGAAGATAAATATTAAGGATTTTTACAAGACTAGGTACCACCTATATAAAACCTGATATTTAAAAAAAAATACACTATGGGAATATGTGTGTGTGTTTATATATAAACATATAAGACATGTGTATATAAATACACACACATGCATCATCTACATATTCTGCATGTCTTCCAGTAAGAACCCTTATATAATCTGGCAGTGGAGTTTTTTTCACATTTAATGTTTTTCATGCTTGGTCTCTCCCTCCTTCCATTGTTTTACTGACCACTGGTACTTAATGTTTAATTGCATACTAAGTAGAGAAGCCTATTTTTAGCAAATGTTCTAAAGATAATGCTTTCTTTGTAAACTGTGTATGTTTTAAACAGCATTATCAACAAATTGCGAGAGCATGAGGAATTTTTCCCAGCATTTCAAGCTTTTGCTAATGATCTTCTTGAAATCTTAGGTAAGATGTCTGGTGATGGTGGCTGACTCTTTCTCGGAAGGTATTGGTGGATTTGAGAGAAGGGCATTCCTTAGACACTGGGTTCATGTCTTACTTTAAGGTCTTTGGAAAGTATTAACTGATTTGCAGGAAGACTTGGTTAGGATTAATAAGGAGGTAAAACCTTTTTTTTTTCTTTTTAAATATTTTTATTTGTGTGTGGGTATATATATATGTATGGACACAGTATGCAGGCAGGCGCTAGAAGAGGTGGTCTGATAACTAGAGTTATAGTCATTTAGCTATTGTTATTGCTTGGAACTGATCCCAGGTCCTCTTGTAAGAGCAACAGGTGCTTTTAACTGCTGAGTCATCTCTTCAGCCATCTGGGACTATCTTGTTTTGGAAACTCCTCATAAGAAATGGCATTATTCTGTGAGACTCTCAGTTCTATCACTGTTTATAAAAACATGACCAAGCAAAATAAGGTAGAAAAATGTAGACCCTGCTGCTTGGAACCTTCCAATAGGGATGGTATCTGGCTAAGGGAAAGTGCTTGCATCCTCAGAGAACAATAACTTTAGAAAGTGATTCCTGGCTTAGGGTCACTGAAATCTGATCCCTTAGAAGAAAAATCAGTCTCAGGAAAAAAAAAAAAAAAAAAAAAAGCAACCTGCTGAATAACCTGAACTGCTTTGTCCAGAAATCCAAACCAGGATGAGCTGTGTTCCTGAGACTTGTTCTAAGGTGTCACATACCTCTTTTTCAACAAATCTCCCCAAAGAAGGGCTGAAAACACTCCACTATGAGACTAAAAGAATCAAGAAGGAGCACTGTGTTCATTTAGGAGAAACCACTTCCTAAATCCTCAGGTTGAGATCCAGAAAACCTTCAATGCATGTTAGGATCCACGTTGGCTTTTCTGTATGGTTGTACAGAGATTTAAGGAGAGGCCAAGGTATCATTAACACAGCCAACTGGGTGGTTAAGAGCACTGACTGCTCTTCCAGAGGTCCTGAGTTCAAATTCCAGCAACCACATGGTGGCTCACAACCATCTGTAATGGGATCTGATGCCCTCTTCTGGTGTGTCTGAAGAAAGCTACAGTGTGCTTATATATAATAAATAAATAAACCTTTAAAAAAATAAGTCTGAGTCTGATAAGATTAATGCCAGAGTCAAAGGGGACAGCACAGATGCCCTGTGAAGCACCTGTGGGAGGCAGTGGTAATCTGCAGCCTGTACATAAGAGCGTTTACTGCTTTTTCTGCCCTTGTGTGTGAAGCCTGCTTCTATGTAGAGCTTCTCATTTCTATGAGCTTTTAACAAGAAACATTACTCTCATTATAATTCTCATTTTTTCTTTTACAGAAATTGATGACTTGGATGCCATTGTACCTGCAGTAAAGAAATTAAAAGTACTTTCATACTGAAAACAAATCACATCAACTTTACTGTGTAAATTGCATTCTTAACATTTTAAGTATTTTTAAAGGACTGATTGTGAGACAAGATTGTAAAATATATCAGCTCTTAGAACTCATCCTCTCATCACTGGATCTTTCTCAATTCATATAATTCTTATTTTAGTTATTTAATAAAATATAGCTGTCAAATTATTAAAATAGTAAATTGACTTTAGATTCCATAGTCATTTCCTAAGCAATGCTTGAGTGCTCTAAAATATAAAGAAGAGATTGCAACAAAAGAGACTCATGGAGACATTGCAAATCATAGAAAGTTGCATTTAACTTCAAGGTCAGAGAAAAAAGAATGCCAGTGGCTTTCTAAGCCTAACCAATAGGAAGCCTCTGTTTTCCAGGCAAGGACTAATGGGCATATTCTGTTAAGATAGACTTAAAGCTGTTGACCTGTCAAAGCAAGAAGAAAAGGTTTTGCCTTTGCATTAAGATAGGAAGTTAGTCATGTAGTGAAATAGATGATTAGGTAGAAGTCTTTCTGTGTCTTTATTTGCAATACTATGTAATGTACTTTTATAAGGAAATAGATCACAAATAAAGGTTTTGTAAAGAATTTACAAATGTACGTGTCCTTAGTGACTTATTTGTATCACTAACAAATGAAGAGTCATATTTTCTCCCTAGGCTGAGACTCCATTGGGCATTACTCCTTACTGCATGTTCCCGAAGAGTCCATTCTTACTGCTTTCTGCTTGTTCTCTAGTTTCAATATTCAGTCTGATGGGGCACGGGCAGTCTTCCATATCACACCCATGACTACAAGGTACTTTAGGCTACACCATATTCTTTAAAATGCCACTCTTACTGGTTGATACATAAGTTATTTTTAAGCATTTCCAGGAAGCAGCATAGTGGTGTGGAGATTCCCAATAAACAGGGATTCAGACTCCTAGGACTTGAGACTTGAACAACATAAAATAATACCTTAGGTTCCTTCTTTAAAATGCTTTGCTTTTTCACCCTGAAGTTAAAATTCTAAATAGTTACCCAGTAGTTTCAACCTTCGTAACGCTGTGTCCCTTTAATTCAGTTTCTCATGTTGTGGTGACCTCCAACCATAAAATTATTTTCATTGCTACTTCACAACTATAATTTTGCTATTATGAATTGTAATATAAATATCTATGTTTTCTGATGGTCTTAGGTGTCCCCTGTGAATGGTTTGTTCACAGCCCCCAAAGGGGTTGTGACCCACAGACTGAAAAACTGCTGTAACTAACCCATAATCTGTAGAATTGTTTTATGGAGTTGTTTTAAAAGACATTTGGTTATTTATTCTGAATGATTAAATTACTCTCAAGAAATTTCTGTGACAATTGGAAGTCTTTCTAAAACTTTTTATATGATTTAAGTATGTGTCTGTGTGTCTGTATATCTGTATGCACATCATGTGTGATTGCAGGTACCCATGGAGGCTAGAAAAGGGTTCTGGATCCCTGGAACTGGAGTTACCTGCAGCTGTGAACATCCCAGTGTGGGTGCTATGAGCTGAACTCTGGTCCTCTGCAAGAGCACTAGACACTCATAACCACTTGCTGGCCCAAAGGTAGGAAATTGTGTGTATGTGTGTGTGTGTGTGTGTGTGTGTGTGTGTGTGTGAACGTGCACATGTTTGAGATGGGTTGTCATGGATTCCAGGTTGGCTCTTGAACTCATTATAGCCAAAGGTAACTTTGAATTCTTGAATCTCTTTCCACCACCCCCAAGTGCAAGTGATATTAGAGGCATTTCCCACCACATCTGGCCTTAACAATATTTGAGAAAAAAGAAATGCAACTAAAAGATTATAATAGGGGACTAGAGAGATGGCTCAGCAGTTAGAATGCTTATTCTTACAGAGGACCCTAGTTTGGTACCCATGTGGGTAACCCATGTGGGTGACTCACAACTGCCTGTACCTCCAGGTCTAAGGGGATCCAGTGCCTCCTGCCTCAGGCCTCTATAGGTTCCTGTTCTCATATAATAAAAATTTTCAAGGATTGTATTCATCTAAATTTTAGCAGCTAGTTTTTTTCTTTCTTTTTTTTTTTTTTTAAACGATTTTATTTTTCAAAACAAAGATAGATGTAAAGATTTTAAACATTTTTTGCTTAAAATTATACATTTTTGTCAGTACTGTTTTTTCAGACATTAAAATAAATTTTACATAAAACCATGTGAATATGTTTTTTAGTCGGTACTTGATTTTTTTCAAGGGCTTGACAGTATGCATTGAAAACGTACTAGTTGCAATAAGCGTATAGTACATGCAAAACAAAACGCAACATGGAAATAGTCAAAGTCTTCTTGTTTTGTGAATATATGTATAGTTTTTGTTTTCTTTATTTCTTGGACTTCATACAGTCTGTGAGTTGTTTCTGGGGGAGTGCAAGCCTCTGGGGTTAGCATCCCACAGCAGCTAGTTTTAATCTCATAGGTAACTCTTAGTTTAAAACAGAAGTTTTCAAATCCTTTTCCAGAGGACTGGATAATTTTGGGCATTTCTTAAGGGCCATTAAGAACTGTCACACTAATAGAAATAGTTTTAGATTCTTGGTATCAAGTCTGCTTTTATCTAATTTTAGTTGTTCAAAACTATAAAAGTACTGCAGGTGTTTCTAATATATATAGAGAGTTATAGTTATATACATAGTTATATATATGTAAATTTTAAAATGCACTTTTGACAATTTTGATGTATAAAAACTATACATGAAGTGTAAAATGTAACAAGTTCTGGTACATATCTATGTTTGCAGTGCTGTGGTGGCTTGAATTGAGAACGTCTGAGGTGGGCATAGCTATTTGAACACCTCCCCCTCCCCCAATTGGTGTCATTGGGGAACCTTTGGGCGCTGGAACCTTACTGGAGGAAGTACATCACTAGCAGGCTCTGAGTATTTATAACCATTCTCTTTGCTTCTGCTTGCATTTTATGATGTGAGCTCACAACAGCCTGCTTCCTGCAGCCATGACTGCTGCTTGCTGCTGAGCTTCCCTACCGTGAGGACTCTGCTGGAACTGTAAGCCCAAATAAACTTTCTTCTATAGGTTGCCTTGGTTATAGGTTTTATCACAGCAACAGAATATGTTATTTTGCTATCGAGACTTAAGAATTTTCTCAGACTTTATGATTTTAGATGAATTTTAAATAATTTCATATATTTCATTTTAAGAGTTGGGTCTCTATTATGGGTACAGTTTGCTATTGTGTTGTCGATACCTTTATTTCTACCCTTTTTTTTTTGTCTGCTTGATTTGTCACTTTCCAGGAGATACTAAAATCTATATAAGTTTGCTGAATTTTATTCTATTTATTTTGAGCCCGTTTTCTAAGCACATACAAATCTAATTGATTTATTATCTTAATTATCCCTCTTTATTGCTATTCATGCTTATTGCTTTGTAATTTTGTTTCTTAATTATATTATTTATTATTATTATTACAGTTGTGTTTGAGACAGGACCTCACTATGTAGCCCTGCCTGGTTTGGAACTCAGAGTGATCCACCTGCAGCTGTCTCTTGAATGCTGGGATTAAAGTCATACACTACTCTTCCTGGCTTTGTTCATTTCTAAATTACACTTTCAAGTTTGTGTTAATGTATGTGTGTGTGCACACCTGTGCTACAATAATCTTGCAGAGGTCAGAGGACAACTCCCTATAGTCAGTTCTCTCCTTCCCCTGTGTAGGTTCTGGGGACCAAACTCTGCCTTTAACCAACTGAGCCATTTCACTGCCTGATTTTATCTGAATAGCAACTGTTTATTTTATTGCACTAACTTTTAAAAATATGTATAAATTATAAATATCAAGTGTAATTAAATGGTTACCAAGTAAACACCCATGAAACAACCAAGCTCTAGCACATGCTTGGCTATCTCATTCCTCCTAAGCTCCTAGAGGTCACTGTCATCCTGACTTTTTGGCAGTCACTTCCTCTGATTTCACAAGCATGCCTGAAGCAATATATTTGCCTGTGTTATAAAAATGTAATGATAGTGTCTGTGATCTGTTCATGTTCCTTTGTTCAGTATTATGTTGAGCTATATACCCATGTATGTTCCATCTAGGCCATTTGTCTTCATTGCCAGAGTATTGTCTCCTTGCTATGCTGAGGACTGGCAGTTGAGTGCTCTCCAGACCCTGGCTGTGGTGAACTGTGCTGCTGTTGGCATATATCCTTATACACATATGCAAGTCTAGCATGTTATCCCAAACCGAAATTGCTAGACCTCAGAGGCAGTTGCTTCTGTGTACATCGAAAACAAACCAGTATCTGCTCTGAACTCTATGCAGCTCCACAATCAGGACTACATGCTTTCTTGTTCCATTTTCCTGTTCTTGTCAGTGTGAAGAGGAGAATTCCCTGAACTGGGTTTATCAATGGGTTTAAACATGCAGTTTAAAAGAAGAGGTATATATGTCATTTGCTTCAGTAGCTAATGGTAAAACAAAGGCACACATACTCAGAGAAATGCCTGGTGCCTTTGCCATAAGGGAAATTGCTGTTCATCCTAGGCCCAGGCCCCCTATGCCCTTTGGACTAACAAGCCTCCTCCTCTTTCATGTCATCAGAAAACAAGATTCAGTTTTTGAGTGCTGAGAAGGAGGGAGTGCTTCCTGTGAGTACTGAGTGAATGGTTTATTTAAAATTCCCTTGAAAAAATAGTTGAGACAAACTAAGTTCTGTATGTGTGGACCCAACTGTCTTGACTCACCACAACAGTCTTCTGAGGATGAAAGAGCAGGGATGCCGCAGTGGAGGAGGGCCGCCTCATTTCCTTCCACAGTTATGATCTGGCTTTTCTCTTATATACTGTGTTGGCCTTGGAGACTACAGTGATTCCAGGGCCAGGCTGAAGAACAGCACAGAAGTTCCTAGAGGACATCTGGCCAGATGCTAATTGAAGATCAGGGCTCAAGAAATCCTGTAGATCATCAGGAAAGGCATCTGGGATGACTCTCTTCTGACCACTGGTCCCCAGTAACAGAACAGAATGTGATGTGATGTGGAACTCTGGGTATCCTGGGAGATTCTCATGCTGGCATCTATCCCACTCTGACGTCATAGGCCTTTCCATTCTTATATAGAAATATAAATGTATATTATAGAGTATATATATCTTATATAGTATAGAGCAGGTGATCTTGAGTCCCAACATGGTTTCCTACCCCAAAGTCTCCTGCCTCATCAGGGTACAGTCTATTGGGCTTGGCATAGTGTCCAGCACTCAGTGCCTGGTGCATTTCAAACCTCCAAAGCTTTCCTTGATGTCAGCTATGCATCACAGTAGTGACTGACAATCCCAGCACATTCTCTACCACTCATTTCATCTCATAGGTTTTCTGCCTTCCAGGTAGCTGACAGTGTCCTAAGCTGCCCACAAAATCTCCACAAGCTCCGCAGTCCAGGATGAATTTTACCAGGAGGAGCCATCACTGCCAGCTGCAGTATTTGGTGCTATAGCTTCAGTTCTCAGCAAAGGAGAGCGTTCATCCTCAGGAACCTCAGCCACGATCAAGAATTAAACCATTTATTCTTCTAGAGGGCTGGCAATAACACCCTGCTGATTAGTCTTCTACTTGACCCAGAGCAACATTAGCCAACCACACTGAACTAATCTTACAGCTTGCTGTCTCTCCGCAGAGTTAAGGAATGTTGCAGGACTGAAGAATCCAGCCTAACTAGTCAATCCATCCCATCAGAAACCACCAATTGAACTATAGACAACCCCAAAGAGAGAGTCGGGAAGGAACAGAAAAGTACCCACTGCCTAAGAAAATGGGTGAGTAGCTTTGCCCATGGTCAGTGATTCTTCAGAAGTTGGAATATCAATTAGGTCCAGCTGCTCAGTTTCTATGTCCTAGACCCTTACTGAAAGTCAGAAAAGCCTTTCAACTTCATGAATATATACATAAATAATATGATCACCAGGCGCCTCAGTCCATGTTCACACGGTCCGAGGTCTCTGCACTCAGGTGCCTGATTTGGTTTTCAGTCTAGCTGATGTCAAACAAGAACCTGAAATGTCTTTGTCTTCACTCCTATGTATCTTTGGTTGGACAGTGGTAACTCTGTTCTAGGAAGCAGTTTCTACTAGCCATGTGAAAAAATAATGGGAGTTTCAGAAGTACCTTCCAACTTTTTCCTACAGGCTTGAGCAACATGAGTTAGAAGCGCTACCTTCTCAGAAGGACACCTTTCAGGGTTCCATGGCAGCTATAAACAGATGGAGTGGAAAGAAAAAAAGAAGTGTTCCCGGTTCTCCTGGTACTCAGCGTCATTCTCTTAAAAGAGTTCTTGGTCTACTCCCGACTCTTCTGCTGACCATGCCTCTCTCTGATCAGCATTCTCACTGCTGTGTGATCTTGTACTGCTTGGAGGCCATGGCTTTGTCCTGTGGGTCTGTATGTACTTACAATCAGAGTGCTATTTGAGGCAGCAAGTCCTATTAGAAGCAGTCTCTACCGTGTCTGAGTCCTGAAATAAAAGGCCCTGATGTGCCCATTTCTAGAAGGACGCTTGTACTGGGTGGTTCTGTGTCAACTTGACACAGTTAGAGTCATCAGAGTGGAAGGAGTTTCACTTGAGAAACGTTTCCTTGAGATCCAGCTATAAGGTGTTTTCTCAATTAGTGCTCAGTGGAGGAGGGCCCAGCCCATTGTGGGTGGTACCATCCATGATGGTCCTGTGGAGCAAGCCTGTAAGCAGCAGCCTCCATGGTCTTTGCATTGACTCCTGCCTCCAGGTTCCTGTCCTGACTTTCTTCACTGATGACCAGCAATATGGAAGTGGAAGCTGAAAAAACCCTTTTCTCCTCAGCTAGCTATTTGGTCATGCTGTTTCATCACAGCAGTAGAAACTTCTTTGTGTAGATTTTATGTCACTGACATAGTTTGGATGTTGAATAGACCTGGTTAACCCCAACCTGTTCTGCACTTGAGCCTGAGGCCAGGGGCTATGTAAGCATCTCCCTTGACTCAGCCTCCCCTCACTTAGAAATTACCTATGCAATTTCAATCTCATTTCCTAATTGCTCAGAGTTACCATTGATATTAAAAACTATTTGTAGTCAGCAATCTTGCTAAAAAGCATTCTGGTCAATTAAAGCAACTTACCTTTACATTATTTTAGATTTGGAATGCATGATATCCTCCATACGTGTGTAAATGTTTTCTAGCTATATATTTTCAGATTTAAAATGTCCAGTTTTAAGGGGAAGGTGCTGTGTGAAACCACTTGACTACACATTGTGAAGCTTGAGGTAGTTCCGTTAATTTGGCTAACAATGTGAGTAAACAATTCTCAGTGATTTTTAAGTTAGCAGCATCAACTGTAAAAGTGGCTGTTGTTAGACACACTTGTGTCTTTTTTGCCTCACAGCATGGGCTGCGATGTGGGGTTGATTAAAAGCAGTCTTTTTTTTTTTAACATGTTTGCCACCGTTCATATAAACAGAATTGAAAGTATTCTTTGGTGTATCCTTTTCATTTTATTGTCTTTTAAGTGGTTCTCTTTGAAGCAACATACATCGCTGTGTTTTATTTCAAACTATAAGTTGCTGTTCTAGATTTTTCAGTATGCTTTATTGTGTTATAAATGAGGTCTTTACCATCCTCTTTGTATTTTGTATTGTTTTTCTCTATACCCCTATCTCCTCATTGGGAAGTGGCTTATTTTTCTTTATAATGTCTTCTTCACTGCTGATTTAAAAGTTTCATACTTCAGTTGTCTTTTGTTGCTTTATGTTGCTGTGCATCATAAAATTTTGAATATATACATTGTCATCCAGTAGACACTGTTTCCTGTAAGTAAACATGAAAGATTAATATAGGAATTTCTAACTAATGAAAGGTGCTTGACCACTAAAAGGGAAGTGGTGAAGAAGACTCTTATGGGTCCTGAGCAGCAACTTGAGAAAGCATATACTACCTCCCAGAGCTAAGGGGAGCAGACAAGAAATGTGCTTAGATAACATTTGAAATGTAAATAATTAAAGTAACCAATAAAAATACAATCACACATAAAAAAGAAAGGAAAATTCTAAGAGCAAAATAAAAAAAAATTTAAAGAGCTCAGAAACTTAACTAAGCATCTGTGCTGGGCTGAATCAGACCTCAGGTGCTGGCACAGGACTCCTCAATCCTAAGCAGCATAAGGTGGGGGACTGTTGCTAACACAGATGGCCAGGGCTGTGCTGGCCGGGCCTGAGAGCACGTGTTACTAGTGAACTGCCCACAAACCATCCAGCTAAAGAAACTGTTCATCAGAAGAAAGGCCGTCATCTTCTTTCTCCTCACAGTAGCCCTCCGTTGTGCTCTGTTGTCCCAGCCTAGCATCAGTCCTGTTTCAGAGATGCGATCTGAAGCTAAAGGAAACTGACCATCCTCGTGGTGAGAGCTCATGCCCTCAGGCTCTGCTACCATAGCCATGGCCCTCCAGGTCGGCAACAGCCTGCCATAAATACTTGTAGATGTAGGTTTTTAAGATGCATTTCTAATTGTGTACGTGGGGGAGGAGGTATGTGCAGGATGCTCATGGAGTCCAGTAGAGGGCGTCAGATCATCTACATCAGTGGTTCTCAGCCTTCCTGATGCTGTGACCCTCATGTTGTGGGGACCCCCAACCATAACATAATTTTTGTTGCTACCTTATAACTGTTGCTACTATTATGAATTATAATGCAAATATCTGTGTTTTCTGGTGGTCTTAGGTGACCCCTGTGAAAGGCTCAATGGACCTCAAAAGAGCCAAGACCCACTTATGAGATTAAAGGTGTATAACATCATGACTGGCTATAATTTTAGGTTTTACTGTGTTTCCCCCACCCCATGAGGACTTGAATACTTTTAAGATGTCAGCCTAATTTTTTTTCTTTTTTCTTTTTTTTCTTTTTTTTTTTTTTTTCTTTTTGCTTATACCTTGTGACCATCACTCAATTTGGTATCCCATACGTGTCATAAGTGTGAGAGGTTTGTGCTTGTCTATCAGGGCTCCACAGGGTTTCAGGTTCTAAACCAGTTTTCTAGTTTGGGGGTATTTTTACACTTGTATATTTTCCAATACCCTGAGTAACTGTTCTCTATGCTGTTCTAACTGGTCTTGTCCTCACGTGATGCCCTCCTCTGATGCGTGCTAACAATTTGGTCTCCATGCTGTAACCTCCTTTAGCTCCTGTACACTGCTTTAGGTTTTCTCTTTGTATCACTAGAAACATCACCAAGGATACTTTTCCATTGACCATGTTCCTGTTTAACTAGGGGTAATCGTTTGGATGAGAATGTCTCCCATAGGCTTAGATGTTTAAAGGTTTGGTCACCACTTGGTGGTGTGATTTAGGAGGTGCAGCCTTGTAAAAGGAAGTGCTTCACTGGGATTCGGATTTGAACACCTAAGGCCACCATCTATTTGTATACCTCATGGTTTGTGCTTCCAGTGGAAGATGTGAATTCTTGGCTTCCTGTAGTCATGCTGCACCATTACTGTGGAACTCTCTAGGACCATTGGGCAAAGTGAAGCCTTCTGAAAGGTGCTTTGACTGTTTTGTTATAGCAACAGAAAGAGTAAGTAATATACGAGTTCCTTTTGAGTTTTTAGGGGAGTGGCAGGTTTTCTCATCATGTCACAATCAGTTCTAGGGTAGTTAATATTTATGTGGTAGAGTCCTTTCTTTTTGGTGCTTTTCCATTTTCATGACACTTGTCTATTTGGGGGAAATATTACAGTATCCTCATTAGGTGAGGTGGGTGTCAACTGCCATATTTTATTGTGAGACTTTTAAATGTCAGACTGAGGAGTTGTTGGGTCAGTCAGAAAAGTATGTATCTTGTAAATATAAGGATCTGAGTTTAAGCCTCTTAACTTATGTTGTTGTTGTTATAAAAAAACAAAACAAAACAGGTATGGTGGTGCATCCTGTGTTCGCAGGGGAAACTGGAGATTTGAATACGTAGGATTCACACTGGCCAGCCAATCTAGCCTACTTGATAAGTTCCTGGCCTGTGAGAGATCCTGTCTCAAAGCAAAGGGGGGGTATCCCTTTAGTATTTCTGCACAGATAAAAAAATAGAGCTACACACACACATAGAAATATTTACAAAATTTTTATTATGCATCAAGTAATCTGTGGTTCAATTGGAATATAAACTAAAACATTATCAAACAAAATATTGTGGTTGCTTAGTATGTGACCTAGTAGAGAGCTTGTAAACATTTAAAAAATTAATGTTACAACACTAAGAATTGTGTACAACATTGCCATTTTTTGTTTTAGAAACGGGGTTTCTCTGTGTAGCTTTGGCTGTCCCAGAACTAACTCTGTAGACCAGGCTGACCTGGAACCCAAGAGATTCACCTGCCTACACTGAGAATTGTTAAAACAGAAACCATTTCAGTATGGATGGCCACTGGAGAAGACAGCACGGTGTCTGGACTGTTCTGTGTCCTCAGGATGTTAAATGAACACACATCTGCACAGGAGTACAGAGGCAGAAACCACATCTCACACTTGATAGGTGAGTTGAAGCTATGACTGTTAAAGTGTATAATAAATAATAACCTACAAGTTAGAGTGAACACTATTGTTGAGGCAGACCAGCCTCTGTCTCCAAGTGCTGGGATTGCAGGTGTGAACCACCTGCTCAGTACAACATTCCCATGTTTTGTTTTTGAGATTCAGCAATACTTTGTAGCCTTGGCTAGCCTGAACCCACAGAGAGCCACTTGCCTCAGCCTCCCAGCCTGGGACTAAGGACATTTGCCACCATGCCCACTCTGTTACATTCTTTAGAAGAACATCGGAGATGGCTGGCCCAGTGGGTAAAGGTCATCTGTTGCACAGGCCTGCCCGGAAAGTGTGCCATGTGTGCCATGACATGTGCACCCCTTGCTCACATCCTACTTGGGATAATAAAAAGGGAAAGCAGGGAGTGTTTTCTGAGTGGGTGAGAGTCACCCTAGAAACAAAGCAAAATTCTATCCGGTTTGACAAACTGAAATGTGTAAAAGGCACTTGTTTAAATACACAATGTCCATATTTCCCTCTTAGGACTAAGTCTCAAACTTGCCTAACAGAAATACAAAAAGCCCCATTCCTCTTAGGAAGCAGCCTCCTGAACCCAGAGTTCAGATGTAGACCTTGGTTTGGGGCTGGGCTCAAATTTTCCTATGGAAATAATGCCACACACCAGAGGTTTGTTTTAGGTTTTCCCCAGATCATTTAACTTATCACTGCTGCCCCTAGGAAAATATACTGCACCTCCAAATCAGAACCAGGGGTGGTGTATGCTTACGAGCATCACAGGCAGCATCCAGAAAGGTGGTGTTAACTTTGGATGCTTTTTATTTCCACAAAAGAGTGCCCCCTTGTGGTCAGTAACTACCAGGAGTGCTGGTAGATGCTCTAAACAGGCTCCTGCCACAGCTGTGTTGGGGCTGGGCACTGATGTGAACAATTACTTACCAAAGTGAAAAGTCATTACTGAGGTGTTGGTGCCTCATTAGATACAAATACCATAGTTTCTTTGCGGATTTGAATTAATCCAAATTAACAGAAATAGTTCCTGCTTCTACATGACCTTCCTCTACTACCCATGTAGTTAAGAGTTCATACAATATATACTTCCATCAAATGTATGTTCTGACTTAAGTGACAAAAATACACATATACACTTTCCAACACAGGAGATAGGAGCTCATTGTCAGCTTCTGGGCTGCCCGTCTGGAGTCAGTTCATACCTGTAAGACACGGGTTTGGAGTGTGTTAGTAATGAGAACTGGGGCTGCAACAAGACAAGCATCATGTCTCTATGGAGACAGCAGAAGCCAACTGTCTGGGAGTTGTTGTCCAGGGATAATGCTACAGTTACAGGGGGCTGCAGGCAGACCTAGGGTCACTAACACCCAAGCAAAAGCATCTGAGTAATACTGAAAGTCAGAACTGTGGGGACCAGGCCAGCGGTCTGAGATGGTTCTTACATGTTGACGGTGATAAAGGAAAGGCACACTCACCACTGTGAAAATCCCTTGATCAGATCTTGTTTTGATAAGTCAATCAGCACCTAAGCAATGACAAACAGTTAGTGCTTTCCACAACTATGTTCAGTGGGGGTGCTCTGGGGTGCAGTCAGCTGAGCGTGAAGGTTTCGGTTTCCAGCAGGGTTTTTTTTAATTATTCTTTTGAGAATTTTATACATACATACAAATAGATGGTTGTATCTACACATGCCATTTCCCTCCCCCAGCTTCCCCCAGAGCACTGCAGTATGTCCACACTCCAACTTCACATCTTATTGTTAATAACCCACTAAATCCAGTTAGTGCTAGCTCATATGTGCATAGTATGGTAGCCTCCCAATGGCCATACCCCAATAGGATGATGATTCTCCCTCCTCCAGCACCTATGAACTGTCAACGGCTCCTCAGCTATGGTGGGGGTGGTGGGAGGGACTCTTTCCCATCCATCCATCAGAGTATTTTCCTTCCCCATGGAGCCTTTCCAGATAGGGTGCAGTCACTGTCCTCAGTGTTTTAGAAATAACTATTCCATATCCAGCACCTCGGAGGCAATGGCAGGAGGAACTCTTAAGTTTGAGGCCAGCCTTGTCTACATACTGAGTTCTAGGCCAGCCAGAGCTACATTGTGAGACCCTGTTTCAAAAACAACACCAAAGTTGTTCCTATTTGGAACATGAATTTAAGATATTCAAAGACCACCCTCAAGAATTACAGATATTTTAACTTTGATGTGCACTGCAGGGATGAGCACAGACAGTCATTATTAAAAACTGCAGTAATGAACTGCCATGCAGGAGGCCTCTGTACACTCCTGGGATTCTATTTCCTCTACTTGGAGGTCAAATTCTGTTAACACAGAAACCTTGACCTAATGCAATCCAATTTTATTGTATTTAATGATCTATTTATAAAAAGCAATAGGTAATACCAGAGTAGATGCCACATACTTATAGAATATGAAAACAAAACATCCTTTCAAGGAGGCTGCCTCTCCTGAGGGTTGGGTCTACTAAGAGTCAGAATGAACTCATCAGATGTTAGGACATAGGGAAACGTGGGCTACTCACTTTCCCCAACTCCTTCCTTCTGTGTGAGCCGAGAGGCCTACTGTTTTTCACTGCAACATCCAGTGACCTCTTCTGTACTTCTCCCATGGGAACAAAAAATTCAAACCTTTAAAAGTCAAAAAAAAATACATTAAAAATGAGATTGACATGCAGTAACTTTTGTTGGAAGCATAGCTTGTTCTACTTCCCACTAAAACAAGAGCTGTCAACTTTTAACAGCAACAGAATTAGCCTGGGCTTCCAGGCTCTTGGTGCATCTTCTTCACAGGTTAGCCATCTCCATCTGAATCCAGGCAGTGTCAAGAGACTGCCTGAGAAGGGCTGCTGTTCCGAGTGTGTCACACTGTGTTTTGCTGCCCCACTCATCTGCACCTGCTCAGAGGAACACCTCACCCCAATCTGTTCTGACCATGGAAAACCGGGATGCTCATGGAGTATGCTTACTGGAGCTGCAAGGAAAACAGTTGACTGTGTCCCAGCCTTGTCCATGGCTCAACAAGGGAACCTGGAACCAACCTCACTGGTAGGTTTCTGTTTATGCTGGGGTCTGTTCAATCTGTCTTCAAATAACCCTGGCTTTCATCTCGTTAAACTCCTGTGTGTAACTGTCAGAGGCTCCTTCAAGGCAGTGCCCACTCTGTGTGTGCCTGACATGGTGTTCAGTGAATGTTGGACTAGTTTTCTTGCAGTCTTCCTTGATGAGGACAGACATGGACCAAAGAGGGCTCAGTTTCAGCCTTTTAGTGCAGTTATGATTGGTAAAAACAAGAGGAAAAGGAAGTCATGCACCCAGCCTGGCTGGAAATGCCTTCTCTTAGGGCGCTGAGGTTAAGGACGCTTGCTGCTCTTGCAGAGGATTGGAGCTCGGTTCCCACACCCACAGCAGGTGGCTCAAGGCCGTCTGTAGTTGCAGCTCTAGAGTCCAACACCCTCTTCTGGCCTTGACGGCACTGCTATACATGTGGGACACACACAGAAAAAATGTTAACAAAGGCAAGGAATTGCTTAGTGCCTGCCTGTCAGTTTTCTCCTCAGAGACATGGATGGATAGAAAGGATGTCTTTACCTGCTAACTTTTGTTATGTTGCAAGAGGGAAGACAAGCCAGAGAACTGAGAGAAAGCATATGTATTGTATTGTCCACCACAGGCAGCAAATATGAGCAGCCTTGAGCACATTTTTGGGTAGATTGTACTAGCAGCCATTTTTCTCACTAAAAGGTATATAGGGGCTTCATGAAGTCACCTAGCCCAATGTCCTTCCCTCTCCCATATCTGGCAAACTCCAACACATCACCTTGGTACTCAGTGGTCCTCAGCCGTTTACATAGTACTAAGTGCTGCCCTACTCACGTTTCATCGAATAGGGGCTCCAGGGTCTTCTTCTTTACCGAGGTCTTCTTCCGACTTGCCCATCTCCTCTCTGGCAACAGGTAGATGCGGACATAGGGATCGGCTCCACTGCTGGTGCATGGTGTCAAGTTCCTGATGTGCAGAGAAAGAGTCCCTGGTTCTTACACATGGGAAGTACTCATTTGGGAGGAGGTTGTACCAGCCACTGGGGCTTAGATGGGCTGGAGGGTCAAAATCCTCTGTATGCTACACAGATGCAAGGCAAAAGCCTGCACAATTAAAGGACAGGATACCTGTGTTTGAACACATTTTGTGCTGTGTAGGATGCAGCCAAGTACTTCATACCTAGGGAAGTTGGTAGCTCCTGTTTCGAAAGACCTCCTTGGCATTGGATCGCACAACAGTAGTTAGAGGAGTCTGAGCAAAGCCCTTTTGACCTCATCAGCACCCAAAGAAGGGTCACTCAACATGCCCCTTGGAGAATTTTTGCCACCCATGGCCTATGGTTTCTCAAATATCACGTAGAAGGCATGCTCCTGCCGGCACCCTAAGCATTCCTGCTATATGGTCACCTGATCCTTCCAAAGGACCCCCCTGGTCCCAGAACCTCTTTACCTGCAGCCGTTGACTAGCACCCTGAGACAGTGTCGAAGACACACATAGCGCACTGTGAGCTGAATCTCACCCAGCCGCCGCTGCCTGGAATTCCCATCTCTGTGAAAAAAGGGTCCTGTCACTGTCAGAACTGCCCCTCTTCCCTTCGGAGAATGTCCTATGTGAGGAACACAGACTCATCTGAGTCAACCATTCTCTTCAGGGACCCACCCAGCATTCAGTGTAACCATCCCAATTCCCTGTAGAAAGCACAACCACCCTGGAGGAAACTGGTCCTTATGTCATGGCTGCCTGAGGGAATTGGGATTTTATAATGGGCTCTTCTGTCTTGTAGGGTTATTAAGATTGAGTTAGATCAGATAACATGTTAGGCCCATAGGAAGCACTTCAACATGGCAGCCACTTACCATGTAAGTTCATGTTCTAAACTTTTCATGTTAGCCCACCGTACTTAGAATCCAGGAAATGTTTCTATGGAAGGGACCTTAACAACCGAAGTCTGTGTAGCCAGAGCCATGAGCAAAACACAGTCCTCTCCCCTCACCCTGTGTTCTTCCTATTAGCCATCGCTGCCTCTCATAAACACATTTCTGTGAGAAACTTGAATGTGAGCAGCTCTGCACGTTCCTATCTACTTTTCATGCAAGTTATTTCAGACAAGATGAAGCAGAGAGAGATGCATACTCAGTGTTGAGGCTGAAATCTGTCAGGTCAAAGCAGGAAGAGGCCAGGGAGTTGAGTGAGGACATGCTGGGAGCCACCCTCGTGAGTGGCCATGCGAATGGGAGGGCAGGGCGGCTCATGGGTCTGGGTGACTTGATAGGCCCTGGAGAGTGGGGACCTGGGACAGTCAGGAAGGTGGTAGCTGGGTTGCTCTTCTGTCCCAGGGGCTCACAGAGCCCTTTGGCACTGTCCTTGCCTTTGAGCTCCAGGCCTGTCTCCTGGGGCTCAGGGTTAGGTTCAGGGGCTGTGGTGGCTGCACTGAGGGTGTCAGTGCTCTTGGAGGCTCCCTTGATGGAAGAGGCAGAGTTCAAGGAGCTTGTGGTATCTGCAAGGCCTTCTTCCTTCAGGGGTGGGGGTTTACAACTCTGATTGGTGGCCACCTTCTTGACGAACAGAGGACCTTTCTTTAGAGCATCAGGTCCAGTGTATGGGCTGCCCAGCTCTCGTTCCTCCACACGTAAGAACTAGAAGAGATGGCAAGGTTGTTTATAGGGAAAAGTCGCCACCCCCCCCCCATACACACCATCTGATAGGTCTGTTGTCAAGAGTTTCCAGTTCATATTCAGACTTACTATGGGTTTTAAAATCCACTAAAATTAACATTAGCAATGCTTCTAGGAATCTAATGTTGTGTGGTGCTCTGCTGTAGCAAAAGCTAAACCTCTCCAGCAGAACAGCCTTGATCTACACCAAGGAACACTTTGACGACAGCCAAAGAATAGTCGCCCTGAAATCACAGACAAAATTTATTCCTGATACCGTTTTGTGAACCATTAGTGTGAAGACTGGGTACTGTGGGTGTGTAACACAGACCTCCCTCAAACCTTTTTGCAACAATCACACTATTCATCTCCCGTGGGAAAAATTTAATCCCAAACCCCCAACATCTTCAGACAGCAGAATTTACAGATTACAATGTGAACATTTCAAATGACTAAAGAAGATGGAGTGGGAAGGTAAGCATGAAAAAGACCAGGTGGATTTGGAAGGGGCAAAATTAAGATGAAAAGAAAGGCAAATGGTGATTAGGATGATGGTTCTGAGGAAACGAACTGGGATGGAAGTAAGGTGTTGGAGCATGGAGGAGCCAGGGGTCAGTCAGTGTGGAAGGGTGAAAGGAATGGGAGGCAGTGTTTGAAGCAATAAAGAGTTACAGTGAATACATTTTTATCTCCTGGACCCAGTGAGACTGAACTTTCAGCAGACCTCACTGCAAAGTTGATAATCCCCTTGAGATCATTTAGGCCTGTACTTAACCCTCTGTCCTGTGTACTTAGCCTGCCACATATTCATATGCTGTCAAGAAAGGAGCTCTCGGGTTATCTTTGATGCAGTGAGTAGATGAAGACATAGACCCCTTTCCTGGCTTTTACATTCAACAGGTGCTCAGTACTGGGACCTGTTCCACCCCAGCCCCACCCCGAAAGTCAGGAGACATTTACCCGAAGCACCAGCCTCATGGAGATGAGGCTGTCCAGGCCTGAGTGGTCCAGCTGGAAGCGCTGTTCAAGAGTGAGGTCAGCACAGGGTAGGATCTGGCACAGGGGAAACTCCAGCACTCCCAGAGCACACTCCAGGTCATCATCTAGCACCTGAGCAGTGGGCCAGTTACAAAGTTAGGGGAGAGCTAAGCCCACTTTGCTGCCACTGCTATCTGGTCCATAAGTATGGGCTGTGGAGCAATTAGCATCTGGCAGGAATGGAAACAGGCCAGACCTTGTACCTGCTGAGAATCTGGGGAAGAGGGTATCTCAGAGTAGTGATGATGGTCTGCATGGGCTAGTCTGGCATACACCCAGGACCATGGGGCTTTACGCTGCTGTATGAGAGGATGTTTAGGCTTTGTTAAAGGCTCCAGAAGGACCTCACCCAGCCCCACCACTTGTTGGCCATAAGCTCTTGTGCTTTAGCCTCTATTTGCTCATGTGGGAAGGTAATTCTTCTGCAGAGCTTTTGTAAATATTAGATTCTAGCACAGGACCCTGATAGTGTGAGGCTGTAAAGATCATTTGTACTGAAGGAATTAAGGGAGTGAACCATTTGTCTTCCCACAGTCTCCAGTGTGGTGACCTTGGACGCCAACCTCAAAGGACTGAGGGCCTCATACCCTCCCACACACTATGGGGCTGACTACTGGAACTACCCAAGGTACACAGAAAACTCTCCTGCCCTTGGCCTAGAAATCTCCCAACTGTCTGAGAGCCCAGCTTCAAACGAACCTTCAGGCAGAGCTGCTCAGATGCCACGCTGTGCACAAAGAAGGAGAACACCTGGCTCCACACAGGGTCCTTGCTGTGGGGACATGTCTGAGAACAGAAAAGGGGGAGATCATCTGAGGGCCAGGTAGACGCGCTCTGAGCATTATGGCCACTGGCTGCATGAGGAACCCGAGGGCAGTCAGTGTAGCAGTAAGGCCTTGGCTTCAGACCACGCTCCAAGGCAAACCCTTATTCCACTGGTCTGTTCCTGGTGGAGTCACTTGCCACATAGGGAAGGGATTGCAAAAGGCTTTTTAAGCATTCAGCGTGAGAAAACTCCCTTTTATTCTGCCTCTCCTTAAAGGAGATAGGAGCTCCATTTCCTGTCTCAGGCCTCCATAGTGACTGTCTTACCTTACTTGTGAAGGTCTTCTTGCCTACAGAGAGCTTGACATATGAGGAGGGGTCTCTGCTGGCCTTATTCTGTAAGGGGAGACCCACAATGTGTCAGGGTAAGCCCAAGACAGTCTATCCCTCTCCCATCCTCCCCTTTCCCCCCAAGTATATCGTTGGGTGGTAGAGGAGCCAGTGTCTCCTGTTGTGGAAAAGGCTTCCTGGCATCAAGAACTGCACTATGGCATGGGCACTGTGCAAGACTACCCCTGGGTAGAAACCCAAGCTCCAGACCAGAGGTCAAAACTGAAACAAACATGTCCAGTTCCACCTACCACTATGCCCAGGCCTAGACCCTCCACCCTCTGGATCCTTTTTTATAAAATAACAATCATTCTTGCCACAAACAACAAGAAAACTGGAATACGTTACTATGGGACTCCAGGGTAATGACTGAGAATAAAGTGACAAGCCTAGGACCTTGCCCAGTAGAGAGAGTGAGCCGAGGCTGTGTGACAGACAGGCCCAGGCTATCGTCACTCAGGGAAAGAGTCCAGTCGTCAGCTACATTCACTTACTTTGGCAAACCTGGAGAGTTTTTTGGCTCGATATTCACCATTCAAATAGTCAAAAGGGTTTCTCTGCAGCACAAGAATTGGGGTTAAAGCAACACAGGGGCATTTGACAGTGCTGAGCGTAAGGCAGATGCCCACCACGACTCACCGGCAGGTTGCAGGCATTTTCTAAGAAGACCACAAGGATGGCAGTGGAGAGACCACTATCATTCTGCAAACAGACAAAGCCCTTACTGAATACTCCCAGAATCAGAAGACAGGCAGGCTTTGGAGAAGTCTACTCAGGGCAGAAGGCGCCAGTTCATGCTAACAGCCTAGCTTTGTGTTGGCCGAGAACACATCTGCAGCAGGATAGGGTCAAGTTATTAGAAAGTAGATGTCCCTATGACATCAGGGGATAGGTCCTGACACACAGCTCCAAGGACCCCATCTTTGCTGAAAATTATTGATAAACTTCAGAGGCTGTTTACTGAGAGATGAGGCGCTGCCCTGGTGGAGAGAAGAGCTGGAGTCACGTGTTCTCTAGGAGATGAGCAACAAATGGGGGCACCTTCCTTCCCCACCTCTATCTGCACACGGTAGGTAGACGTGTTGGGAGTATCTCCTTCCCCGTGTCTATTGGAAGCATGAGGCCAACATGAACTCTCTTCCTTCTCCTCCCGTGGCGGTTGCTCACCTCTGTCAGCGCTTCGGGGTCAGTGAGTAGTGAGAGCCACTCCAGCCGCAGGTGCAGCCTCCCACTGGGCGTGTCATTCAGGACAAACCACTGTGGTCAGAAGGAAAGGCAAGCTCAAGGATGGAGATGGGCTGCTGCCTGCCGACTTGGGGAAAAGGTTAGCCAACCCAGAGAGAGCCCAGCACAGACTCAGAGGGACTGGCACAGCCGTGGGGAGAAAAGTCCTACACTTTGGGATTGTAAACCCAGCTCCAGCCTCCCTTCCTTATGTGACTCCCTTGCTGAGTTTCCTTATAGTTAATTCCCAGGGAAACTTCTAACTCCAGCCGGAGGGGGCTCCCCAGAGACATCTGGGCCTCACCCAACTCTCGTCCCTGGGAATGGACATGTGCGCAGCCCAGGGCCAGATGGCTGAAGTGACCTGCTAGAGCTGTGCACTGAGAGGGGTGTCCCTGGAAACC
Source organism: Micromys minutus (assembly GCF_963924665.1). NCBI lineage: Eukaryota > Metazoa > Chordata > Mammalia > Rodentia > Muridae > Micromys > Micromys minutus. The sequence goes on from NC_137956.1 coordinate 30,815,672, forward strand.
CCGGGGCTGGGTGTGCCGTCTCTACCTCATCCACCACTCTGTTCTTCATGACATCTCCAAGGCAGATCTGCAGGCTGGAAGACCAAGAGTCAGGACAACCGTGTCCAGAGCAGGCCCTGGGGACCCACAGTGGCCTCTGTTCTCAAATGACTGGATATAGCCACTGGGCAGTGGCCTCTTTCATCCCAGGTAAACAGTGGAGACCAGTTGCAGCTGGAGAAAAGGAAGGGCTAACTAACCTCCAGGATTACTCTTCTGGGCTTATGCTGTAGGGAGGAAGTGGCTCCTGGTCCCAGTAGGGACAAGCAGAGATCTGGATACATCTCCTCTGGGTTTTCAACAAGACTGTGGTTGGCATTTTGAATTGGATAATTCTTCATTGTGCAAAACTGTTCATGCATCACAGGAATTTGCCTTCCTGGCTGGACTCATGCCCTCTAAATGCCAGAGGCACTTTTATAGTCAAATGCCCCTCTGACTTGAAAACTGGTTCCAGTGCACTGTAAGTGGGAATACGTGGCACCAGTGTTGTGTAGGTGGCAGTAACAGGTGACATATGTGTGAGAAAGCCAGGAAGTCCCATATCACAATGCTCCCTAGCCTATCAACAAGCCAAACCCAACCTGCAGGTCCTGTCAGCCAAAGAAAGATTACAGTTCCTGTGTGACTCAGAAGTGTGCACGCATCCAGCATGTACCTGAGCTCAGCCCTGGAAAGCAAGTACCACAGGTTGTACTCTCCACCCACAAGACTACAGAGTGCAGTCTCTGTGACTACGGAGACTCTAGAACAAGCAGCAGCACCCATGGTAATCCGTGTCTTCCATTTCTGTGTCATGTTTCTACTTGTTATAACTCCATGCTAGGGGAAACAAGCTGCATACCATAGGGACATAGGATTGGAGTCACATCTATGTCACCCCCTCTTGCTCCTCAGTGCTCTTCTGGGAGGCTGGATCTAGCTGCACTGTGCCCTCCCCTACTTGGTAGAAAACTGCAATGGCCATAAGCTCTACACCAAACTTTTTGTACAGCTAGGCAAAATGTATTCAAACATTCAGCTCGTATCTTCCAAGGGAGGGTGCTCTGTGGCGACAGAGACTTTGGCAGTAAGATATTGAGGGCCAGTGCCTTTATAAGAGGTTCCTATAAGTGAAACCTCCCTAGACTAAAAGTAAGTCTGAGTTTGCTGACCAGCCCCATAGGGGCCACTTCAGTCCATCCTTAGCCTTGAGTTCTGGGTATCGGCTCCTTGGAGTTTGAGCACCTTGATCACTGTTCCAAATGGACTCTGGGTAGATTCTTAGTGGGTACACAGGCGCTGGGGACCTTACCACTCTTCCTTCAGGACCTATGTCAGGGCTGGAAACGTCTAGGGAGGTTTGTAGCAGAACTGTAGAGTGCTGTGGCAGACTGTCTGGTACAGTCACTCTTGTCACAGTGGCCATTGTCACAGGGGTTGCAGGTCATTAAGTGGTTAGGACCTATCCTTTCTAAATGCCCCAAGTCCCAGCCTATTGTAAGCATGGAAGAATCTCCAAAGCCCAGCTCCCCACTCCTCACCTGCCCAGAAAGTCATCCTTGTCAGTATCCTCGTCATACAGGTCCACCTCCAGGTCCTGCCCCGGCACCTCGTATACCATAAACTGCAAGGACAGAGAAGCATCTTGCCCTGCAGGCCTTGATTACTCAATCAGACGTTACAACCCACAGACTGCTTAGGCCTCCCTGGAGGGAGTAGAAGGGACCAGAGATAACACAAGCACTCCACAGCATGGTGCCCAGGGACACCGGCTGCCATCTGCTCTGCCTTAGGCTGTCTCATTCTCATCACACGGGAGCTGCGAGACATCGGAAAACTAAGCTGCCCTTTCTCGGCCTGCTTTCATTGCCTGGGACTGGATGTAACAGCGCGTAGGTGGAGTCATAAGGAAAGGGGCAGCCAGGAGGTGACCCTAAACCATGACTGCCAGGCCGTGAATCCCACCCATCCAGTAACAGAAGGTTGAGGGCTTGGACACAACTGCCTATGCAGTGTTCTTTTCCTCATTTGAAAACACCCTACAGCCGATTCTGCAGAAGGGGCACTGAACATGGGGTGGGACTAGCTTACTAGAGAACCTGCTAGACAGGGAGCAAGAGTTACAGACCATGGCTTCTCTGAGGGGCCATGAGAGCCACTGTGCCCATCACAGTCCAGAGTGAAGCCTGCAGACACCAGGACTTCTGAGGGTGGTGGAAGAGAGCCTCACCTCAAATACTTCATTCCAGGTGGGGTTCAGGTTCTTGTAAACGGTTCTGCTCTGGCAGTGCTGCAAGCCAATGCTCACCTTGGCGTAGGGGTCTGACTTGCCTCCGAGCCCTAGGAAGTTGTCTCTTTGGGCCAGCTTCTTGGCCTCCAGCAAATGGACTCTGATCACACCCTGAGAAACATGCAAGGCCCAGTTCACAAGTGCCTTCTTGACATAGCCGCCTGAAGTCCAGGATACCAGGGCCCAAACAACCACTTGGAGGGGTGGAGATCACTGCTGCCACCCTTCCACAGTCTGGACAAGATGGCAGCCAGAGTAACAGGTAGCAGGGCCCAGTGCTTGATCCTTGGCTCTTGCCTTTGAGCACTCTCTCTCCAGACTTGATATGAACAGCGGGTTCAGCTGAGGCTTCCTGATCCTCCTTTCTTCAGCACTGTGAAACTTGTTCGTAAACTGAATGCTAGGGATTCTCTGGGCAGCATGCTGTGGCCCCGCCTCACTAGTGGTAGATCCCTGATGCATATGGCATGTGGATGAGAGCCAATGAGCTACCACAGGGAGACAGGAACATCCATGCTGCCTCCCTAGCCAGCTCTTGCCCCTGAAATTAGTGTGTATACTACAGAATATGGTAGGCTGAGCAGACAGTGAAATGGATGTTTTCCTCTTCAATGGTCCCTAACTGCAAGCCCTTAACCAGTGCTTCTTTTTTTATGGCAGCCACAGGGAAATCAGGGCCTGATGAGTGGGCCCCAGGAAGTTGGGGGAAAATGGACACAGAACCCAAAGAATTCCCAGTCCTATTTTAACCAAGAACCTTTCTATCCTGTAGATACAGAGGTCCTTTCCACCACTGAACAGAGTCAACAGAGCTTTCCTAGGGAGAAAGGGGGACCTCGGATGTCAGTGTCTGCCATAGTCCCAACTGTAGGCTACACTGGGGACAGAAGCAGAGTAGAGCTGTGATTCTTCCCAGCAGTGATTTTGGGCAAGTCACACGTGCTCCCAGACTCGGTGGCACCCTGTGAAATTGGCTGCCATGTCCTCAAACACCATGAGGTTCAGAACCCAGACTGGGCCAGAGCCCCTCCTCCCTGGCCCAGTGCTCTGGAGCTTGCTCCCAGTACTCACACAGGGGAGAGGGACACAAAGGTTGGTTATATCCAGCCCCTTCTTCACAGGCACAGTCACACGGTTGGGTAGCACCAGGTGAGCAGCAATCAGATCTTCCAGCAGGCTGTCTGATAACTCACTGAAAGGGATATTGACCAGCTGTGGAGTAGTGACGTTGCCTGTCCCATGCCACCTGCCCCTGTACCCACCCTCAGTGCTGACACTGAGAATCTAGCTTGGCAGATGGCTCCACCCCAGGCAACACTGACCTCCTCCACCCAAACAAAGGCATTGCTTTGTTCACAGGCAACACAGAGCACCTAAGAATAAATCCCAGGACCTGGGTTAAGGTTCCCATTCACACTCCCTAGCTGCTCTGCCTCAGATGGATGCCCCCTCATTCCTTGGCCTAAATGACCTGACTCAGGGCTGCTAATGTGTTTAGAGTAGGTGTGGGGGGAGTGGTGGGGACAGCACTAAGGACAGCTCTGGGGCCACAGGAAACATGACCTAAGAGCTAGCCACTGAAGCCTTTTCTTCCTTGACCCTGGTGACATTTTCTATTCCTTGGCTCACCTTGGACAGTACCAGAGCAGGACCAGTACAAAGTAGGTGCTCAAAAAGTCCTTTTTTAATAATAGTGATTAATTGCTTAAATGTGATGTCTTTATCAACCCCTTTTGCCAAAGTTCAGGGGCCATGATGAAGGAGGAGATGGGAAGAATTGTGCAAGCCAGAGGATGGGGGACATTAAAGGTCAGCTACTACACATGACACGTCACACTCATGAACTCAGTGCAGCTATGGTTACCTGATCAAGCTAGCTGGAGAGATGGCTTAGCAGTTAAGAGCACTGAACTTAACTTCCAGAGGTTCTGAGTTCAATCCCAGCAACCACATGGTGGCTCACAACCATCTGTAATGAGATCTGGTGACCTGGTGTGTCTGAAGAGAGCAACAGTATACTTATAATAAATGAATAAACCTTAAAAAAAATCAAACCAGCCAAAATTACAGCATAATGGGGGAAGAGCTCTTGGGGCCCCTGATAATAGAACTTATTTGGCGGTGGACAGCTGCTGGTAGAGGGATTGCTTATGGGCGCTGGGAGATTTCTCATGCTTCCGTTGGGATCCACATGTATGCACATATAGTCAGCATCAATTGGACATCGGGTTATTTAAGATAAAAAGAGGACATGAAGTCAGCAGGAAGATGTTGGGGGGCTGGGGAAAGTTAGAGGAGTAAGTGCATGGTGGATAGATTTCGTGTACGCATGTATGAAACCTACAAAGACTGGGAGAAAAGCTGCATAACTGGATTCTCTCCCTTTGGAACAGAGGAGACATCCCCAGTGAGCACCCCCTAGAGAGGCAGCTGATAGCCTTCTTGGCCTGACCCTGCTTCCTGGGGAGCCAAATCCAATGATGCTGGTCCCTTCCTCTGTTTCTTGGAAGATGCCTGGCTTCAGAAGCCTGCCTGCACCTGACCTGAGGAAGAGAGAGCTCCTAGTCCTGCCTCTTCTCTCTAGCCTCAGCTAAGAAATGTGCCTTCCCATCTCTGTGCATGTCAGCCATGGTCACGGAAGCCACCTGAGCCTCCTACTACACTGTGGGTAGGGAAGAGTGGTGATACACACAGTCACAGTATGATTCTACATACACACATGCATGTGCTCTGGAAACCTCACCACAGACAAGCCTGGCCCTCAGTATAGAACTGAGCACAGCTTTCAGCAGGGCTGTTTGCACCTATCCACACATTAGCCCCCTCCAACCACACGAGCACACACAAGCACACATGAACACTCACACATGTACCCTGGTGTACCCTTAGCGCACTCCTTATACAGAATATGTGTTATGTGGGGTACAGCCTCTCCAGCTCACAACACTGTTAGGAGAGCCCCACACACACACCCTCAGGCACTTACTTGATACCTGGCATGTCCAACAGGTTGGTCAAGCCTGTCCAGTTAATCTGCAGGTGCTGCAGGGCAGAGGGAAGCTATTAGGCTCAAGGAGCTGTGAACCCAGGGCTCATACCTTCTCCTCCTAAACTCTTCATACTCCCAGAAAGGAGAACCCTACCTGCTGGGGTCCACCCTCCACAGGAGTGAGGTAGAAAGGATATCTCTCAGCCTGCCAAACCTGTCCCGGGATATGAAGGAGTGTCCCAGCTAACTATAATTGTCAACTCGACACAACTTAGAGCCACCCGAGAAGCCTCGATTGAGGGATTGCTCAGATCACACTAGCCTATGGGTATGTCTGCAGGGGTGTGTCTTGATTGTGAATTGATATAGAAGGGCCTGCCCACCGTGGGTGACACTATTCCTTGGGCAAGAAGTGGTCTGTATAAGAAAGCTAGGTAAGCATGAGATTAAGTGGGCTAGCAAACAGGTTTCCTTCATGGTTTCTGCTTTACATATCTGCTTGAATTCCAACTTCCCTTAGTGAGGGACTGTGTGCTGAAATAAACCCATTCCTGCTCTTAATTGCTTCTGATCAGTGTTCAAACACAACAGCAGCAAGAAACTAGAATGAGGCTCCAGGCCTTGGTTTAGACTGCTACTTCATGCCAGGACCATTACAGAGGGGGTTGTGCCACACAGCCAGGTTTATCTGGACTCCAATGCCCAGGTTTGTCTCAGCTCCACCTTCTGAGACATTGTGACCATCTTTTAGCTCAGTCTTCTCAGCATGGGCAGAACTGAACCAAACTCCTTGATGTTGCCTTTAGGACTCAATAGGTTTGGGGCATAGGTATCCAGGTGTGGTGGGTTATGGTGATGTTGATGCTCAAGCTAAATGCCAATATATGAAGTCCAAAACCTCATCGTGGGGAGTATCAGGCCTGTTCTTAGGCTTTGAGCTCACCGGCTTTTGAAGGAAGAACACAGTCACAGCTCCTATGAAAGGCTTATCCACCAGCAGGGGCTCCAGAATGACACGTAGGGTACCCTGCAACTGGTAGGCACAGAGAGTTGTGAGGGGCCAAACCTCCTTTCTTCTCATACCTGCTCATGAAGCCTCGTTATCACACATGCCAATGCTACTGTCAAGGACACCTGCTATCACTGAAGGGCCATACTTTATGTTCAGGGTTCTGTACACAGCTATGACCCTGCTGCTGGCCTCCAAGGGCCATGGACTAACTACACTGTGTAGGCAGCCGGGGTGGCTGGGACACCGAAGTGACTTCCAAATCTGGATACAGATTCTGATGAGGGGCATTTCCACTTCCCAGACCACATGGATCTCAGCTATGGCTTTCCCTCACTTCCCTAGGCGTCCAAAACCTTTTGAGACTCAACATGCAGTTGGTTTCAGAGCTCATGGACCAGTAAGGTTAGTGAAGCCCAGGACCACTTGCTGACTGTGTGACCTCATAGTCCATAGGTGCTCCCATGATGTCACTGACCCATGTCTGGTACCATCTTGTCCTTCCCAACCTGTTCTAGGGTGAGTTGCTTCCACCAAGCCCACTGTGGGGGCTGGAGCAATTGAGCATTGGACACTCACCTGGACACCATTCACACCCGCTCGGATCTTCTGAAGCTCCACGCTGATCTCACAGTCCCCAATGTAGCTGCAACAGGAAGAGGGGAGGAAGGAAAGGAAAGCAGACAGGAAACTTGCCCAGTGGTCCATAGTCTAAGCCTATGCCGCTGGACATCAACTCCCAGTTGTGGCTCAGCATGTCACCTATACCATAGCCTCGGCCTTTCTTGGCCCCTCCCAGATTCCTGCACCTAACAGCTTAGGCATACCCCAACTTCTTTCTATGAAATCAGTGTCCTGTGGTACCACCTAGCCCCAGAGCACCCATGGATGTAAAAGACAGACTTCTTGTAAACACGCGGTCTCTCTATTGCTTCTGGGTTCCTGACCAAGAGGACATAGGTAGTGCCCCCGGGTTCATCCTAGTTGTTGCTGGAGAGAGAGGTAGGTGATAGAGTCTTGGAAACAGGAGGGGGGTCAACTGGTGACCCCGGAGGAGCCAGGATGAGTGCCTTTGAGGGTTAAGGTCAAGAGACTGCCTATGGTCTGAAGGAAACAAAGGGGGAGGAAAGGTAATTGTCACACACCTGCACATGTGGGTACAGGACCACATAGATGCTTGGTAAGAAGGGACAGGCAGAAGGGGGTGCAGGGGTGCCAAGTACCCACTGGGAGGCTGAATTATTCATATGAGGATCTTGTGGCAGAGCATCTGGGACCAGGGGCACTTTATGGCCTATCCAACACAATGGAGACCAGCTCCTAGAACAGTGGCACCCAGGCTCAACTTCTGTGTCTGGCCAAGACTAAGGAATATGAAACTCTCTCTGGGAAGGAATGACAACTGCAGGGGCTTGTTCTGTCCTCTTAGAACACCCCCAGAGAGACTTACTGCTTGAATCTTCCTTCCTGACTCAAGCCCATCATAAGCCTCATAGAAAAGATGTCCATGCCTAGCTTGGTACACAGCCCACTGAACAGTCACTACTCATAGATGACCCTCAAATTTTCCTGATATGTGAGAGGCTAGCCTCTCATCTCTGTGCTTAAAGTTCCCTGGCCTCAGCACAAGTCTCTTCTCTTGTCACACCTGTTCCCTTGTGGCTGCTCTGACCCTCCAGGTAGCCCTCTGTGGCTTGCAAGAAAGCCCTGCTGCCTGGCTGTGCTGTACAGAGCTGCTGGGATACCTGAAGCCAGGCTAAGGCTAAAGAGTGAGCCAGGGTTGGCTATGTGGGGACAGTCATCCGTCCATCCACTTTTCTATACCCAACCTTTTACAAAGACTTGGGTACCAATCTGGAGGTGGCTGTGGTCCTAGAAAGGCTTTCATACCCCAAATCTGTGTGCACACAATCCACTATTATCTCCAACCTGCTGTCTAGAGCTACCTGGCCTGTCCTCAGACACCAGGACTCACCAGATCTGCAGGTCCAAGGTCACTTTCCTCCGGTTGCATTTGTCTGTGTGTGCCTTGACGCCATTCACCTTAGGGCACTAGGAAAAATGACAGATGGGCTGTGGGTCCCAAGAGACAGTAGGGTCCTAGGTTGGCCTCATATGCCCACAGCCCAGCCCCAGACAACAGTGGAATGGGAGAAGTCAAAGAAGTATGTACTCACTGATAACTGGATATTAGCCATAAAGTACAAAACACCCATGATACACCCCACAGACCCAAAGCAGTTAAACAAGAAGGATGGTCCATGTGAGGATGCTTGAATTCCACTTAGATTGGGGATCAAAATAGTCACGGGAGGCAGAGGGAGGGAGGGATTTGGATGGGAGAGGGGAGGGGAAGGAGAAGAAGGGGGCAGAATCAGGAGTGGGAAGAGACAGGAGAGAAGCACAGAGGACCAAGTGAATGAGTGGAAATCTACAACTTCTTGGGGTGGGAGGGTGGGCAGGATCTCAAGGCAGTCCCTGAGACCTGGGACTGGGAGGCTCTCAGGAGTCAAGGCGAGTGACCTTAGCCAAAATGCCTAACAGTGGGGATATGGAACCTGAAGAAGCCACCTTCTATAGCCAGGCAGGACCCCCAGTGTAGGGATAAGGACTCAAACCCACCCACAAAACTTTGGACACCAAATTTGTCCTGTCAAAAAAGAAATGCAGGGACAAAGATGGAGCAGAGACTGAAGGAATGGCCAACCATAACCAGCCCAACTTGAGACCCACCCCATGGGTAAGCACCATTCCCTGACACTATTAATGATACTCCATTATGCTTACAGACTGCCAGGCGAAGCCAATCCCCTGTTATCATTCCCCTCAGCTCACTGTTCTCTCAGATACTCTGGTTGAGACTAATCAGTAAAAACTAAATCTCATTTGTACCTGGTAATATGCATGCCTAAGTGCTGAGGGGAAAGTTCGCTGACTTATTTAGCTTCAGAGAAAGATGAATATAAAGAGAGATTCGTGGATATATTTAAATCAAACACAGCAATTAACATCTGTACAGTTTAGATGTCATTTGTGAAGCTTGTTGAATAATCCATTAAAACTTTAAATGTTTGGAAAAAATTGATAAATTATTGGGAGGAAAATCCAATCAGTCATACGAGGAAGGATTCTATTATGTTTCTATTCACCCCACAGAAAGTATTCTTTTAAAATATATTATTGGGCTGGACAGATGGCTCTGTGGTTGAGAGAGTTGCTTCTTACACAGAAGCTGCCCTTCTTTCCAACCCCTTTCCTGGGAGCCTTTGGCATGCATATGGTGCACATAAACTCACTCGAGCACATACACATATATAAAATCTAAAAATGCATTAACCTCTGAATAGGTCCTCAGAGAATGGAGCATAAATATAGAAAAAATGTATTAGAGTGATATGTCCAGGAATTCATTATGAACAAAATGTTTGTTCTACATATGTGATTAGTTTTCTCACATTTATTAATAGTCATTTGGTATTTTCAGTTTTAAACTTTTTGTGGTACCTGAAATTGAACCCAAGACCTTCCACATGCTAAGCAACTTTGTTTTTCTTTTGGACTCCTCAGAATGGTAAAAGCTGCAAAGGGCATGCACTGCCTGGCTCTGCCCGGGCCTCTCTGTGAGTGTGAGATGGGACAGGGATCCTATGGTCAGTCATTGCTTCCCAAGTGCATGCTGGGAGCAGAGAATTGCTGGGCACCTGTGATGTTCAGATACCCCAATACCTCACCTTCAGGGACACTCTTAGGGCACACACTCTATGCCAGGCAGGACAGTCCTGGTCCAGGCTCACAGTTGGACAAGGGCACCAGGCTAGATCGTGATTTCCAGATACGGGACATTGCTCACACAGCCTCAGAGGCCACTTGGGGCCAGGCCTGTTGTGCCTGCCCCATAGCAACCCTTAGAATCGGGTCCTTTTCTCTTATACATTAGGCAACTGGAGCTTAGAGAAGGTAGGTCACTGACCCAAGCTAACCCAAGCACTGGGAATGCTAGAGATACTGGCAGATATGAAAGAGGGGGTAGGACAAATGCACAGGGGCATCCTGGGAAAACTTCACAGTCATCAGTAGAAGGAGGGAAACTGGGAGGATGAGGAACAGAGAGGAGATAGGCAAGGCCAGGAACAGAAGGCTTTCGAAGAGCAGGATGAGGAGTCTAGCCAGTCACTTGCAGGGCTAGAATATCTGGTCAACCTCCTGAGTTTCAGTGCCATAGGAGTGGCCTGGTGGTGCAGGTTCCTCTCTAAGCTCACACAGTCCTAGTGCCTCTGCCTGTTGAGTGCTACAAACGCAACTAAAACATCACTTCTTTCAGGATGCCTGCTGTCTCCACAGAACTAGCATGATCTCCTAAGACCCTGACCTCCTTGGTGGGCCTGTCATAAACCACTAGACAGAGGTGATTATAGTGGGCACTGAGTTCAGCATTTACAACCTGTCCATCTTTGTATCCAGCTGGTTCCCTTCACGCTTGTTTCCACAATTTCTAGAAAGAGAGGAGCTATTCCCCTCAGCTTCTTTCTGCTCTCTGGTCCTGGTTTCCTGGGAACCTAGGAAGTTGGGTAGGATGGTGCACTGAGGCTGACAAGCAGGGAAACACAGGTGGAGGCTATGTCTCTCTGAGGCCCAGAGGGATCCTCATAATTAATTGACTGACCTGAGCTTAGGAGACCTAGGAAGAAAGGACAGAGAAAAGACTGCCCTGCAAGTCCAGGCTGACCTCACTGAGGCAGTACCAACCTTCTGCCCAAAGTAGAGCTTGGTGAAGGTGAAGGTCCTGAGGTGGGTGCTCTTCTCCCGGATCTTGGGCTCCAGTTTCTCCCGGATCTTGTTCTCCATGATCATGCTTAGGTAGGGCCAGATCTGTGTGATGATCTGCAGGTCGAGACAGAAGCCCTTGGGGGTCAGGCCTATGCCAAAGACCACACAGATCCTTTGCAGCCTGGCCCCATGGGTGGCATCCACAGGTCTCATGTTGCCTACCCACTAGCCTCCCTCCTAGCCATCAATCCGTTCTGGAAATACCCAAGGTCAGCAGCAGGTTCCACTGCCATGCAGGGGTGGAGGTACATTTTGCAGGGTACCATGGAAACACGCTTCCATTTAATTCAGTAATACAAAGCCATTAGATTTGAGCTAAACCACATCCTCATTCTGCATTGTGGCTGATATACAGAATAGCAGATGCTGAGGGTTTAAGAAAAAAACAGTGACAGAAGAGACTGATGAATTGTTTCCTGTGGGTATAATTTCTAGAAGCCAGCAAAGGCAGCCTTTAGTCCATTGCTGCACTAGGATGAGTCACAGGGCTGGTCTGAGAGCCATGTTTGGGACCAAGTTCCTTCTGATACCAGGATAGAGTGCACTCAGGCTCTAGTCCATATGCAAATATCAAGTGTACTTACGTAAACCCAGATGGTCTAGCCTCCTACACACCCAACTGGTTGGTACAGTCTATAGCTCCCAGACTATGAACCCACCCATCAAGTTACTGAGGTGAATGAATACTACAGGTTAACTATGACCTGTAGTCATAGGTCTGCACGGCAGGAAGTGTTTGTAAACAGAACCAAGCCTAGAAAAGACATAGCTGGAACACTAGGCAGGAAATGCTCAGCTCTATTGTAATCAATGGGAACACTGTGGTATTTTGGTTCATTGTTGACAAAAAATGATGTCGGACAGACATGACTATACGCAATCAGAATTTCCCAAAATAATATTTCCACAATGTTTTTTTTACATTATGCTTATGTACATGTGTGTGTGCACATGCAGGCATGCACTTGCACTCATGTGAGGTCCGACAACCTGTAAAAGTATGTTCTCCTCTGCTGTATGCATCATGGGGATAACCAAGCGTCCTTACCAGCTGGGCTATTGCACTAGCAAGGCACAATGACTTTAACTGACCTATAGACTATTTTTGTTTCCTTTTTTTTTTTTAACCTGTAATTGCCACTTTCTATCGTAGCAGGTGTGACGTGAAGATGCTGGGTTGCAGGGGCACGTGACAGTAGGAGTAGGGGCCTTGGGCTTCAGTATAAAGGTGCCCCTTCCCCCACTGTGATCCTTCCCATGGTCACAGCAGAGCCTGAAGGTATGGAACCCAGGTAAGGAACTCTGCCCCCTTTCTCAGAGGCCTCTCCCCTGCCACCTTCCTGAGCTCCCCAGCACTTCTGGCGCACACCCATAGCTGCTTCCAGGGCCGCGGAACACTCAGTGTTTGACTCAGGTTCTGCAGTGACCAGGACCTGGCTGGCATGAACAGGAAGTGCTCTGGAGAGTGCATCCTAGAAGCCCGGTACCCAGCTATTCACCACACAAGCCAGGTCACTCCTAAAACAGCTAGCTAAACTGCTCTAAATTCTTCCTGAAGGCTGGGAGCAGTATCTAATGTACTTGGCAATGATCTTTCCAGGAATGTGCGGATATCAAATCATCAGGGATGCCAGCTAGTACCTGACTTATGCGAGTGCTGCTGTGGACCAAGTCTCCTTCTAGAGTTAAGGAAGAGTCTGAGAGTCGGGAGCCTGTAGGCATAGGCTACAGGCGAGCCCTCACAGATCATGCCAGGGGGATGGGACTCAGGCTGCTGAAAGTCAGGATTCATGATGCACATGGGTCAGAAGGCAGAGGACATGGAGCAGGGCCAGCACAGGGGGAGTTTTCTTAGCTGAACTTTCTCCAGTACCCCATACTCACCATGGGACTGGTGATCATAATCATACCCATTTCACAGATAAGGAAACTGGTTCAGAGATGTTAGGCAAATCATTCAAGGTTGCACAGCAGTGGTGGTGTAGCAGGGCTAGGAGCCACACGGAATCCAGATGCTGTGTCTAATTAGTATGGTCCTTTACTTAATGATCTCAAGGGGAGGTTAGGGTTGTACTTTTCCCTATAAATTTTCTCTATTTTTTAAACATTTCTTCTCAGTCTGGATATTAATTTAAAACTGATTTAAACAAGGATGGGGAAGAGGAAAGGGAGAAAACTCTTCTGTAAATGAACTAATGAGAGACACCTGTCACTCAAGCTTGGCCTGTCACTCAAGCTCAGCCTGTCACTCAAGCTTGGTCTGTTATTCAAGCTGGGCCTGCCACTCAAGCTCTGCATAGAGGGCCTGTCACTCAAGTTCTACTTGCAGGGACCTGTCACCCAAGCCGAGCAGTGCAAGGGCCTCTCTGTCCATCCCTCACAGGAGTACTGTCTGAGGCCTGGGTCTGCACAGCAATCGGATCAGCATTGCTCGGGGACTCCATCGGGGAGCAGCTGATGGGCTGCAGTGGGGATGCCCAGGCCTGCAATGAGTCCAGCATCCCTGCCCACCGGTACCCTGCCTGCCCATGACCTTACCTTATTAGCCCACTCCACACGCTCCACATCTGGGAAATGTATCTAGAAAAGAGAAACCCCAAGAGGAATTTAAGCAAGAGCCACATATCTGGCAAGCCGGGCCCTGCTGCCTGGAAGGTAGGTGACTCGGTGAGTCCCACCCCTTGCCTGTGTCTGGGCTCCTGCCTCTGCAGAGGTCACAAAGGTACCCTCAGCATCCACTGCACACCCGGCCCTGCCAACTCAAGAGCCCGTCTGCTCTCTGAGCTCTGCTTTGATTTCACAGAAGAGCCTTCTAGGCCCGAGGAAGACTCCCAGCAGTCTCTCTTTCCCATCCAGCTATGCTGAGGCGTTGCTGGAGAATGTTCCTTTGCTCACACACTAGACACCCCCAACTTAGTTTGCACCTCACAAATCTTACTTATTCATGTCAACGAGGCAAACGACATAGTCTGTGCAAACAGCAACAGCACCTCAGCAAATGCAAAACTTAGCTAAACAAAAAGAAATTCGGAATTTTGTCAGGAAATGTCAGCACTCCTTGACAGCCATCTTTAAGAGAGTGCCATTTTTTTCAATTAGCCACTAGGGGGTGGTATGTGGCTGTCATAAAGTACCTACTATCATCTCTCTTTACTCTCAAGTCCCACCCAAGCCCCCCTGACTCTAGCAAAGAAAGACCCACAGGCCTTGTCACATAACCACTCCACTTCCTCCAGCTCCTAACCACTCCTCCTGCTCCTGGTGGGGTCCCAGGAAGCAAGTTCACGTCCACATGGCTTGCCTCAACCCTATGATATCTTCGGGGTCTCCTAGTCCAACCGCCCTCCAAGGTCCTGCACGTGCTGGTTTCCGGGGTACCAAACAGTCACCCTTACTTGGCTCTCCCTGTTTTCTGGGATTGTGTTTGTCACTATTTGTCCCACACTACTTGTACCCCAAGTAGAGAACGACGCTCCTCGTGGGTGTCTGATGGTTCTCCCCTGTAGAACTCAATCTACTGAAAGACAGCCGATTGGTCTCATGCCCGGTCCCTGCAAGCCTAGAAATGCGCAGCTCCCTGCTGCAACCTTCCCATATCATAGGACGTCCTAGAGAAACACGTGTGGGATAAACATGGATCAATGTTGACTGGATACATGCAGGCATGAAGGTAAAGCTTTTACCCTCAAGAGTGCTCAGGGCCATGAAGGAAATAGTATGCAGAGAACAGATCACCAGAGCACAGGGCAAGACTGAGACAGGACAAAGGGACCAGGAAGGATCAGCTTCAGTCCAGCCATTACTGGCACAATTGCTTTCAGTCTCCATCCCAAGCTTGCCGTAATCCCTGCTCTGGCACACAGTGGGTGTGGACCCTTCCACATTCCCTACCCAGGCGGTTCAACATCCTTGGGAGCTGAGTTGTTCTGCGTCAGGACCCTGGAGGCTGATCCAGCTCTGCAGGTCTAACGATGGCCACCCATGGGAGATGGTCAAATGGAGATTCCTTAACTGCCCGGCACTGCCTGAATCAGAGTGCAATGGGGTGGGGCCTTCTGACTTATTTTTAACAAGCTCCTTCGGTGATCCTAGAGTCAGGGCTGGCTCTGAGATAGCAAGGAACAGCCCACACTTGGTGTTAGGGTGACCCATACCGGAGAGCGTGGGAGCAACAGAAGAATCAGACTCACATTCCTGAGGTTGCCCTTAGTCTCTCTCTGCTTACCAAACCTGCCTATGGGGCTCTTTACCGAGATGTCACTCACAGATGGTTTGAAGCCCCTGGACAGCAATTCCATCTAAGAATACAAGACCACTAGGACATCCAGCCTGGAGCATTCTGGGGGCCTCCCTCAGCACGGATCTCAGCACCTATCTTCAGCCTTGTGAGCGCAGGCACACAGCCAATTCTCTGCACCAGGGAGCTGGAGACAGAAGCCCGACACCTACAGGCTCTGGTGTGAAAAAGTCTCTTTCCCACGAGAACTGCCATTTTTCATCTTCCTGAAGAAACTCTCCCCGCGCCAAATTCTCAAGGCTATCCTAAGTTTTTGTCTGTGACTTGTATATTTAGAACCTACTCTCTCTGGAATGTTCTTTTAATAGGGTAAGATAAGGACATAATTTTATGTCTCTGTCCCACTTCACCTAAGGCAATCTTAAGCACCATACAATAAAGCTGGGTGCACACGCCCTTCCTGTGTGATCTGGAGAGCGTCTCTAGTCCAGCTTCAACCCCATTGGTTTGATTGGCTCTTCACACTTTCATTTACCGACTTTTCCAAAATGACCTGGGCAGAGAGATCCTCCCTTTTTGTTTTTCTTTTCCAAACGTATTTAGATAATGGCAGTGTGTTATTGCATTGCTGTGATAAAACGCCCGAGATAATCAGATTATAAAGAAAGAAAGTTTGCTTCAGCTCCCAGTACCCCACTGGAGATCACCCACAACGTACTAACTTCCTTCATCTAAGCCCCACCCCTTATGGGCTTGATCACCTTCCAACTGCACCCCACTGAAGACCAAGCCTTTGCCACCAGGGCTTTGGGGGGTGATTCCAAATCAACCCACTGTAGAAGGTATTTGTTCTCCCATAAGAACACTGGTCAGATAACTTTTCTGCAGTTTTTAAAACTGGGGTTTGCAGTTACTTAAAAAAAAAAATCAGTATTTTATGGTCTGAGAAACTTTGCTGAAAATGAATAGTTCTAACTGTTGCTTGGTTTTCCCAGGTTATTTATTGGGTTTTAGTGGTGCATTTATTTCTTTTAGGCAGGGACTAGAAAAGCTCCAAAGTTGCTACATATCTAAGGCTGGCTTTCAATTCCTGAGCCTCCCACTTCTGCCCTCGCAGGCAGGGACACAGATACACATCACCACGGCGGGCTTGTTCTCATCTCTGTCTCTCGTAACAATCTCTCTCTCTCTCTCTCTCTCTCTCTCTCTCTCTCTCTCTCTCTCTCTCTCTCTCTCTCTCTCTCTCTCTCTCGATGTCCTTGCCTTTGCACGTTTCCTGTCCTTCACCTTATCAGCCAGAGCCTGTGATAGACAAACAGTAGTGGGGAAAAAAATCTACCATCTCTGCCTGGGTTTTGGCCTTCAAAGGAAGCTCCTAAGGACTTTGTGTAAGAGTCAGATCTCAGGTCAGCACTTGTCAGACAGAGTAGAGGGAAAGTTCTCCCACTCTCCTGTGTGCTTTCATTACACACGGGTATTTAGGATATCCAACACCTTCTATTGTCTACTGAGATAATCATGACCTTTCGTAGTCACCCCGTGAGCCTAGTTGGCTTAAGTGACAGTGTGTTTTAAACAGAACCAGTTCTTACCAAGAGGGAACCACGCATGATACTGGAACCCTAGCCAACTGCCCAGGACTGTGAAGTCCTGGATCTCGGAGGAGAATCTGTAACTGCAACTTAACTAAAGCAGCATAATCCTTAACTGCATTCTAAATATTTGTCCTTAGACCCACAGGAAAGTGTAGCGCTTACCCTTCACAGATGGAGACCATTACAGGAAAATACAAGCAGTCAAAATGCAGAGCTGTGGGGCCCAGTCCCAACAGACACATCTACAAAACAACCCCTGCACCTAAGGCTCAGGGGTCATTGCAGAAGAGGGAGCAGGGACAGTTAACAGCGAGAGGATCAGAGCCCCCACCTGTGTGTGTGTGTGAGAGAGAGCGTGTGCATGTGCGTGAGTGTGAGTGTGTGTGAGAGAGAGAGAGAGAGAGAGTGTGTGTGTGTGTGTGTGTGTGGGTGGGTGGGTGGGTGTGTGAGAGAGAGAGAGTGTGTGTGTGTGTGAGAAAGAGAGAGAGAGTGTGTGTGTGTGTGTGTGTGTGAGAGAGAGAGAGAGAGACAGACAGACAGAGAGAGAGAGAGAGAGAGAGAGAGAGAGAGAGAGAGAGTATGTGTGTGTGTACATATGCATGTAGAAGCCAGGGGTCAACATCTGATCCCTGCATTGGATTGTCTTCCAGGAACATCGAAAGGACAACTCACAGACATGCTAAACTGGATAGAGGAAAGCCTATGACCTCTCACCTGTACACAAGAACTACAGGCAACTAAGGAATTCTGGGAGCTGGGGAGACAGTGTTCCCCAGGGAAGAGCACATTCATTGGTTATCTAACCAAGTGAGCAAGAAACATCATACAGATGGAACAGGTTGTATTTATGTGTTTAGAAATATATATGTATAAATAATATATGCACACGTGTAACAATAATTAAGGAAAGAGAGACCATGGATTTGAAAGAAAACAAGATTGTGGAGGTGCTTGGATAGGTTTAGAGTAGGAAGAGGAAGGAAATGGGGCAGATGATGGTAATTATAATCTCAAAAGCTATCATTTTTTAAAAGGTGAACTAATTAAAATTTTTTAAAAAGAAAAAAAATTATTTAATTTCTGGGATAAACTCCACTTGGTTTACTTGGGCTTTATATTCCTGGGATTCAAAATGGTGCCTCAAAATTTCTCTCTCTCTCTCTCTCTCTCTCTCTCTCTCTCTCTCTCTCTCTCTCTCTCTGTGTGTGTGTGTGTGTGTGTGTGTGTGTGTGTGTACATGCATGTAGAAGCCAGAGATCAACACCTAGTGTTTCCCTCAATCATGCTCCATCTTAAATTTCAAGACAGGGTCTCTCATTGAACCTGGAACTCACCAGTTCAGCTGGGTTGTGCGTTCTGTTCCCAGCAGTGTTCTGTTCACAGTGGCTCACAACCATCCCTAACTCCAGTTCCAGGAAATCTGATGCCTTCTTCTGACCTCCCTGGGGACCAGCACACACATTGTATACATACATACATGTTGGCAAACACACACACAATATAGAGTGAGTAAACCTAAGAAGACATAAATGCATAGATTTAAGATTTCTAAAGCTCCCTACTACTCTTTCATATTATTTCTTCATGGTGTGAACCAAGATGGAACCTATTGATAATTCTTCTGTGGGCTGGTACATGATTGATTAACTTCTGTGAACTGCTCCAAGGGCGACTTGTTAATTATGTCTTATTAATAACATTTTACCTTGTGTTTATTTATTTATTTTTGCTTGATCAGCTGTTATCAGAGAGGGATAGAGGAGGGTTTCCAAGCCCATCCACTTCCCCATGGCAGCTGCCAACTTCGACTTCAGATTTGTATTGTGAAACACATTTGCCCATGATGGCATCGAATTAGCATCTAATTAGCATCTAATTAGCATCTAATTAGCACCCTGTGTGAATATGCGTCACCCTTTATGGTCTTCAGACTGTGTTAAAACTCATGCTGTCTAATATGACAGCTGCTATTTAAGTCTTCTTTTTGACAAGCTGCTCGGTTATATATATTTTTTTCTATAACCATTTTCAACATTTTAAAAGAGGTTTTGAATCATGTATGTGCGCATGTCTATGGAATTTGCGTACAGGAGTGCAGAGTCTGAGGCAGCCAGAAGAGAGCTGTGTTTACAGGCTCATGTTGTAGGCGCCCAACACGGATGCTGGGAGCTGAGTTTGGGGCCTCTGCACAAACAGCTAACTTCTCCAACCGTGGCACCCTCTCTCCTGCACTTAACAGTTTTGTTTTCCTTTTATTTTGCTTAGGAAAAAATTAAGTTTGGGACTGGCTGGCGATGGCGGTGGGGAAAGACACCTGTCGCTAAGACCTTATGATCAGAATTCAGTCCCTAAAACTCATGGCAGGAGAGAAACAACCCTCCCACATTATCGTCAGCCTCCACACGTTTACAAACACACACATACACACACACACACACACACAGAGAGAGAGAGAGAGAGAGAGAGAGAGAGAGAGAGAGACAGACAGACAGACAGACAGACAGACAGACAGACAGACGAACAGAGACAGCACAAAAATAAGATGGGAAGACAGGGCCGGAGAGACGGCTCAGAGAGATGGTTAAGAGCTCTGACTGCTCTTCCAGAGGACCTGGTTCAATTCCCAACAACTATATGGCAGGTCACAACAGTCTGTAACGAGTTTCACGAGACCTTCCACAGATGTATGTACAGACAATGCACATAAAATAGAAATAAATAGGTTACTATAGAACAGGAAGATAGTTTAGAGTCTTTAGAAACCAATTGGGTTTCATTATGGTATTTTTAAATCCTCTTGGTTGTTTCTCTCCCTGCTTCTTCCCCGTCCCTCCTCCCCTGTGCTCCCTCCTCCCCTGTGCTCCCTCCTCCTCTCAGGCTCCCTCCTCCCCTCAAGGCTCTCTCCTCCCCTGTGCTCCCTCCTCCCCTCAGGCTCCCTCCTCCCCTCAGGCTCCCTCCTCCTCTCAGGCTCCCTCCTCCCCTGTGCTCCCTCCTCCCCTGTGTTCCCTCCTCTCCTCTCAGGCTCCCTCCTCCCCTGTGCTCCCTCCTCCCCTGTGCTCCCTCCTCCTCTCATGCTCCTTCCTCCCCTGTGCTCTCTTACCCCCAAGAACCTCCTTTCCACCCTCATGTCACACTAAGTGCTAGGATCCACTCACCAGAGAACATGTAATTTTTGTCTTTCTGAGACTTGGTCACCTTACTTAATACCTTTTAGTCCCACCCATCTTCCTGAAATTTCAATCAATCAATTTTTCTTAATAGTGGAGTAAAATTCCATTGTGTATTATGCCACTGCTATAATCTGTCATTGGCTAGATGTCTAGGCTGGGTCCATTCCTTTGCTCCTGTGAATAATGCATCAATAACTTGGATGGGAAACAATGTGGAAGGTAGAGAAGATCCTCTGGGTATCTGAGGAGTTGTGTAGCTGGGTCAGATGGTCATTTTAGTCCTAATTTTTGGAGGAAGCTCCCCACCGAGTTCCCTAGTGGTTACACAAGTGCACACTCCTCCAGCAGCAGATGATGGTAGTAGATAAAATCCTACATGCTGGCCAGCATGTTATTTGTTTCTGTGATCATAGCCATTCTGACTAGGGTAAGATGTAATCTCAAAATGGCTTTGATTTGCATTTCCCTGATGACTAAGGATGTTGAACATATTCTCTGGCCTTTTGTGTTTCTTCTCTCAAGAATGGTCTGCTCACTTCAGTAGCCTGAGTACTAAGCAGCAGTTTCGTGTTTTTAATGAACTTTTGTAGTTCTTGACATATGATAGGTTACCAATCCAGTCTGGGGTATAGATCTCACCCATTCTGTGGGCTGTTTCCACTGCTGATAGTTTCTCTTGCTGTGCAGAAACATTTTAACTTCGTGTGGCTGCATTTGTTGATTCTTGTGCTATTGGAGCAGCATTCAGAAAGTTCTTGCCTAGACGGGCAACTTCTACTGTATTCCCTTTGTTTTCCTCACTGTTTCAGTGTGTGTGTGTGTGTGTGTGTGTGTGTGTGTGTGTGTGTGTGTGTGTGTTGTCTTTGGTTGATTTTGAGCATAGTAAGAGATGCAGGCCTAAGGTCATTCTTCTCTGGGTGGCTCTCCAGCTTCCCTGCACATGTGTTGAATATACTGTCCTTTTCCCCCAGTGTATGTTTTCTTAATCTATAGATTTGTTTTATTTTACATGCATGCTGCCTGCATGCGTGTGCACAGTGTACATGGTTGGCGTGGTACTTGCAGCTGCTGGCTCTCTGGTTTTTCCTAAGTAGAATCCCTTCACCAGAAGACAGACTCATCTCTCTACTGCCAGGAATCTATTAGACTAAAGATTAGGACTGAGTTCTAACCCTGGGTCAGCAGGACTGACCTGCAATGTGCGGAAGATCAGGGTTCCTGAAATAAAGGAGATTTTGGAGCTAGCTGTGATCAGCCATCATAAAGCTGGCTCTCCTGGGCAGCTGATGGTGATGCCTACAGAACTGATGGAGGCAGGCTAGCCAGGAAGTGGAACACTATCAGCCTGAGTGCTTGGGTCACCATGGAAACAGAAAGCAGGGAGCCACATCCCAAGCTTAAGAGCCATTGAGCATACTCTTGACATGTTTAGAAACTGACAGGAAAACATCCCTTACTGGGGGGCTTTTCACAGCCAAGAGTTTGATTGGCATCTCCCCTGAGCTTGCTGAAGCACCAGGATAGTCTCATGGAGTTTTAGTTTGAATTCTTATCTGACTGTGTAACTGTGTGTGTGTGTGTGTGTGTGTGTGTGTGTGTGTGTGTACTCATGTACTCACAAATCTATGAAACCATAGAGAAATAATAAGATGTACTGTCTTTCTGTTAGTCATGTAAAAATTCCAAGTTAATTTTCTGTGGGACAGAGAGAGCAGCAAAGGAAGGACAGGTGGTGGCTCAACACAGGACAAAGTCCCTCAGCCACAGAGCTTCTGTTCCAGTGCTCCAGGAAGAGGAGTCTCTGGGATCATCTGGAAGTGATGCTCAGATATTTATACAAAATCAAACCAGGGAACTTCCCGGGATGTTCCTTACACTGGGGGCTTTCTGTTACCTCAGGGAGCTGGAAGGTAAACTCTGAATATTAATGCTGTGACTTTGCTGCCCTACCAGACCTGCCTCTGTGACAGAAAAGTGTAGCCAAGGACGTAGAGGAGTGGGCTCTGGCCTGGTCTTTGGCCTCAGGTTTCTTGCAGGTGAGATTGCTAATTTTCTGCTCTGCCAACAAACATGATCCAGGGATACAGAAAGTGAACCTACTTCTAAGTGGATTAGGACTCTGGCCAGCTTCATTCCCCCAAAAAACTGTATACTATCCCAAACTATGCACCACAGGCAAGACTGTGTGTTTAAAAACATGCCAGGCACATGGCCCAACTACCAGGATCATTCCTGGGGTGCATGTGGAAGCCAGAAAGTCAGAGGAGAACTTGGGGGAGTCGGTTCTCTCCAACATAAGTCCTGGGAATCAAATTCATGTCAAGCTTGGCAGCATATACTGACCATGGGCTGATGATTTTGCCAGTGACATTTTGACTAGAAGTTGAGTTTGAGGAGGGAAACCTGAGTGAGTTCAGGTTCAAGTCAAACCCCCAAGCAGACAGAGCCCACCTTAGACACTCTATCTATCTTTAGGTAGAGATGTCCAAAACCTACTTAATACAGCCTTTGGGAACAGTGATTCCAAAGCAGTGAGGAAACAGGCCCCAGAGTGACTATAAAGTCCCATGTTGAATGGTCTGGTGAGTCTCTACGGAGGTTTGGGCCACTGGACCCTCTCAGGAGGAAGCAAGATGCTGGATGAGGCATCTCTTCAAGGGTCTTCCTGCCTCTAGGTGGATTCTGCTCCCTCTCTCCCATAGGGTTGATAACTCCTCTTATGAAACAGTGTAGTTAAGTGCAGGCATAAACACACAAACACACACACACACACACACACATACACACACACACACACACACACACACACACTTGCTGGCTCAAACTGATGAGACGAGACCCACACATTTTGGGTACTGTGCAGAGACATCCTGCAAAGGCTAACCACTGGTTCTCATGCTACCCAGACTGGGACTAGAGACCACACAACAGGGGCTGACCCAGCGGTTTTGTAGGAGAGCAGTTCCTGGCTTTTACTCATCCTTCTCATGAGGAAGCACAGTCCCCACCTCTCCCCCTTTAATCAGGAGGCAAATATTTAGACATGAAAACTCCCGTTTTTACTTTTTGCTTTAAGACAGAGCTCTTTAAATAATCCGGGCAGGATTCTAACTTGCCTTCCTCCTTTCTCAAACCCCCTGAGTCTGGAGATTACATCGTGCGACACACCTGGCTGACAACTACTTTTAAATTGACCCCTTTCTGCTTTAAATTACCCTGCTAAACGTGCTCACAGGAAAATAATTGCTCTGCTAACCTGTCTGGCGCTAAATCCACAGGCTCTTAATAACACACCCAGCTAGCAAACTGGTCTAAACCAGCTGGAACTGAGCAGAAAGCTCAGATGGAACTCCAATAGGGGCCCATCAATGACCTGATTGGTGCCCAGAAGCCTAAGGATAAGGACTCAGAACTGTCCACAAAGTAGGTTTCCTCAGATGTGATGTGCACATTATGTATGTGTGTGTGCAGGTGTATGTGCATGTGTGTGTGTGCAGGTGTATGTGCATGTGTGTAGAGACCAGAGATCAACACTGGGTGCCTTCCCTACCTTTTAAAACCTTTTTATTTTTTAGTATTCAATTTGTGTGTGTGTGTGCGCACGCAAATATGTATAAATGTGCATGCAGGCAGCTACGGAGGCCAGAACAGGCGTTGAGTTCCTTGAAACTAGAGTTGCAGATGCCATGTGGGTGCTGGTCACCAAACTGGGGTCTTCTGCAAGAGGAGAGTAAGCACTCTTAACCACTGAGCCATCTCTTCAGCCCCCACCTCCTTTTCTGAGGCAAGGTCTTTCACTCAGCCTGGGAGCTCACCATTTGACTGCCCTGGCTACCCAGTGAGCTTCAGAGGTCTACCTGCTCCACCCCCAACACCGGGAAGCAGACATACATGTGGCCACACCAAGTTTTTATGTGGGTGCTGTGGGTCTGAGTTCAGGTTCTCACGCTTGCATAGTAAACACTTTACCCACTGCAACATGGACAGGAAGTGGTCACAAATCCCGCTCCTAGCTGAGGAGCTACTGGGAGTTGAAAGCTGCCGGAGTAGGCAGTCCGTTCTCTTCAGGGGTACGGCCATGCTCTACCGGTGGACGGGCCTACAACCATGCACATACAGGCACTAACTGCATTGATCCCATGGCACAGCTCATCAAAGAACCTTCTCTCTGTACCAGACAGACTGCAAGTGAGACCCACAGCCAGTAATGTAGAGGACAGGTACCCATGGGGTGTCTGCGGGATGATCATGGGACATCTGTAACAAACCTCACACTCAAGGTTTAGGGAATGCTGTAAAAGGTGGGCCAAATGAGCCAGAGGACAAGGACTGCTTTATGAGTTTCTTCTAGGCAGGACAGGGATGTTGTTCCCATGCCTCTCTGCAATATGGCTGCCTGCATGAGACCCACAAAGACTATACCAATCAACAAGCAAACATGGATGCAGGAAAAGTTCACAAGGCCCCAACCTTAGATGGGGAGCTAGAGGCAGTCGATGGCTGCCAAGGAAGAGAGAGGCAGTTTTGGTTTATTTCTTTGTGGTGGTGGTGGTTGTTGTTGTTTGAAGAATGATATCCCAATCCTAGGGTGTTAGCTTTAATGCATGCAAGTAAGGACAATATTAATTGGACTCATAGAATATGTGTATATAATAAAATAAATATACACAAAGAGTTTATGAATTCCAGAGGAGGTGTGGAGTGAAGGGAGACTTGGGAGGAGTTGCAGGGGGAGGGGGGGAGAAAAGGGATAAAAAAATGAAAAATATGATATGATGATACATAAAATCTTCAAATTAAAAAAAAGACCATCACATTAGGAGGGGTACAGGTTGCAGGAAGCTGGTCTGGGAGGAGTTAAAGTGGGAGGTAGATATGAGAAAATCGTTTATGTATGAAATTCTCAAAAGAACAAATAAAATATATATATTTAAATGATCACAAGCTTTGACAGGAGTCTACACTAGGGAACTGAGAAAAATTACTAAGATTTATAGAGCAGTTATAGTATCATTTGTTCAGAGCGTTTTTATTTTTTATTTACTATTGTATTCTAGATTTTTAAATTTTACATGTGAGTGTTTTACATCCAAGTATGTCAGAGTTGAACGGGAGAATTGAAGCCCCTAAACTGGAGTTACACACAGTGTGAACTGGCATGTGGGTGCTGGGACTTATACCCAGGTCTTGTGGAAGAACAGCAGGTTCCTAACAGAGGGCTGCTGTGAGCTGAGCCCCCGAGCCGGGAGCAGAGAGAACAGAAACAAAGCAGCAGCCTTGCCTGGGAGATCATTCAGTCTGGAGGAACGTCAGACGCACAGTGTACACATCAGCACGGGAGCATGTGGTAAGTGTGCTCTGAGGGAGCCTGAGCCCAAGGGGCAGGCCTGAGGGTAGGATGTAGGAGACTCAGACTGGGAGATCAGAGGGAGGAACTCCGGGCACACCTAGGAACCTTAGCTGGCCATATGGGGGGGGGGGGAATATGAAAATACAGTCAGTAGTAAAAACAGTCAAGTAACTGACAGTATATTCACATCGTAGACAGCATGGCTGTTACCAGTGTTCTTAGAGGGTGTTTGTAATAGGCTCAGACTATACAAACAATGACGACACTGGAGAGGTGGCTTCAATGTCAAGAGCACTGGCTGCACTTGGAGAACCCACAACTACTGTAACTGTCATTCCAAGGCATCTGACACACTCGGTCTCCAACGGCACCATCAGGCATGCAAGTGATGTGCATACATACATGCAAACATTCATGCCCCTAAAATAGAAATCAGTCTTCCTTTAAAAGAATATCCAAAAGTAAGGAAAGGTTATAGCTTTTAACTTTGACATACAGCCCATGCACAGAGTCGTTCTCAAGTAGAACCATGTGTGGAGGACCCGTGTGTTTTCTAAGTCTGTTTTTTGTACCTTCCATACAGGGGGAATGTATTCACATCCATAGTTTAGAAAGGCAGGTTTTGAACCACTTTATAACCATACATTAGAAAGAAAACACAAATAATAACAGATGGCGAGGGAGTAGTTGAAAGGGTGTTCAGTGTCTTCAGCCATTGGGACAGGCAAATTAAAGCCACTTCGAGGCGCTGCTTTCTGCTACTCAGATGACCGTCATCAAGAAAACAACTGACAAATGCAGGCACGGGAGGGTGTGGGGAAAGAGGAAACCCTTATTCGCTGCAGCCGGGGTATAAGCCTGTGCAGCTACTACAGAAACCATGGGGAGGCTTCCTAGGAAAAACTAAAGACAAACTATCATGTGAGGCACCTGTACCTCTCTTTGGTCCACACCATAAGGACTCGGAGAAGCTGGCAGACCAGAGACCCATACACATATGTTTACTGCTGCACTGTTCACAACAGCTGGGAAATGGAATTAGCAAGAGGAACAGATCGAGAAAACGTGGCCCAAATGTGAATGCGCAGCCATAAGGAAAGATAAAAATCAAGGCACTAGCAGGAAAATGGTGGAAAACACTGTGTTAAGTAAAATAAGCCAGACTCGGTCAACTACCACAGCTTCCTTTGTGTGTGTGATCTATACATTTAAAATTACACATAGGGCATATGTACACATATGTATTTGCCTATATGGTCATAAAACCGGAAAGGGGATGGTGGGGGGCTGGGTATTAAAAAAGTTAGTGGGGGTTGAGGAGGGGAAAGAGGAGGTAATAGAATACATGATGAGAATAAAGGGGTACCAGGGGAGGTAAGGGAACCAGTGAGAGGGAGTAGGACACCACGGGGGGGGGGGGAGCAGGGGGAGAAAGACAATTAGAATAAATTATAATGACATATGTGTATGTGAAGGCCACCATGTATTCTGGCCTTGACACATTAAAAAAAAGTTAAAATTTTGAAGGGAAATTTTTTTAATTAAAAATAAATGTGTGCGGGGCTGGAGAGATGGCTCTGCGGTTAAGAGCACTGACTGCTCTTCCAGAGGTCCTGAGTTCAATCCCAGCAACCACATGGTGGCTCACAGCCATCTGTAATGGGATCTGATGCCCTCTTCTGGTGTGTCTGAGGAGAGTGACAGTATACTCACATACATAAAATAAATAATTATTAAAAAATAAATGTGTGCAAAGGAACAGGATTGTAGGATTTTGACATGGTCCAGAGAAGTTACTGGGTTTCAAGGACACATGACACATAGGTAGAGGGTAGGAGTGGCCCTGTCTTGCTGCAGAGTGTGTAAGACCTAAGTCCTGGGTCCCTGTGAGACTAGAGAGAGTCAAATCTCTATAGTTGGAGTACAGGGTGTGTCAAAAAATATTGCTCTGTCCCTGTAACAAGTCAAATCGGGGTGCAGGATGGGACAACCAGACATATCTTTAATCCTGCCTTGGTATTGATCAAGGAGGAGGAAGAAAGGGGAAGAGTTGCCCTGTATTGAAATTCTATGTTCCTAGAGATTAGGAAGCCCTGGGGCTCAGCTGGGCGAAGGAAGATGCTAGATATGAAGAGCCCCTGCAAAGGCTTAGTCTCCAGTGTGGCTGCATTCAGAGGCGGGGCTTTGAGGAAATGACTGGCTCGCCAGAGCTCTGACTTCATGAACCGATTAGTCCCTGGTGGAGTCATAGCGCAGAGGCATTGCTCAGAGATGATGGAAACATGAGGAAGTGGGACCTGGCTGGAGGAAACAGATCACTGAAGGCATGCATATTGTCCCACCCCCCTTCCTCTCCATGTGTGATGTCCATGGCACACTCATGCTCCCATTGCCTAACCTTTAGCCTGAAGTTTGTGGATCTTGCTTTGGCCAGAAACCACTGAGTTAGTGAGCCAAATCAATCGACCTTGCCTCTAGAAACCGTTTCTCGGAGTGTTAAAACTGTCACTGAAAGGCAGGTTAGGGTCCCCAACCCCTGTTCAGCAACTGAGACAGCTAGATTGTGATCCCCATGTCGTGACCCTCACAATTCTTCGTGAGGAAGCTAATACCTCCCAAAGTCACCAGGGGCATTCCCACAGAAGTGCCACCTCTGATTCTTAGGTGCTCAAGAGGAAGCTAGCAATTGGCTTCCATCCCTTTCTGTCCAGTGGGGAAGAGGCCTGTAATATACAAGGGGAGGGGCTGTTCCCACCCACAGTACTAATCTGTATCTACCATGTGACCTCCTGGTCACTCAGGTCTTTGCATGCAGGAGAGGTTGCCCCAGACACTCCTGTCTAAGCATGAATCAGATGAAGCCACAGGCAGCCTTGGTAAATTTAAATTTTGTGAGATATTGTGCTAGAATCTGTCTCACTTCCAAACCTGTGGAAAGTTTTGGGTCAAGTCTCCCATCCTTACCAGAGTCCTCAAATTCATGCCATAACCTCTGCTTCTAGGAAGGTTTCTTGGGCTGCTGCCTGCTTCAGATCCTGCCCAGGAATGTGCGACATCTTAGACCTCTGACCACGCCTTGGAGTAGACTCTCCTCACGGGCCTGTGTACCCACTCTCCTCGATGGTTCTTCTAGGGCAGAGACCATGGGACACTCATGTCTGTGGCTCATCCTGCAGGACTGTGCCTCACACATTGCAAGCCCTCTATACAAGTTTGGTGACTGAGCAGAGGATGAACACACAGATGCCTAAAATCCCTGTGCTGGGCTTGGAGGAAAAGGACACCTACACTCTGTCATATTTATTGCCCAATCCAGTTCTAGGACACTGCAAGGCTATGAAACATCACCAAGACATGGGACCAAAACACAGAGGACATGACTTAGCCTTGTCTCCTCTTCTTTCCTGAGGTTAGACCCAACTCTAAACTGACTCGCATGACTCTTGGAGCTGTGAGTATCTCAAGATAGGAAGCTCTCCCTGGTTCCACATGTCCATCAATGGCTTTGATGGCACTGGCTTCAGCACCAAGCTTTGTGAACTCATTCGAGAGTGCCCAGGCTCAGTGCATTAACTTCCTCTTATTAACTTATTAACAGAACCATCAGTGAGGACAGACTAGGATTTGGTAAGTTCTAAAAGGGTTGCTGTGCCCTACCACAGTAAGAATGGCTGATGGCCAAACCCAGAAAAGACAGCACTCAGGCCTTAGTTGTCTGCCTGAATGGCTAGCAGGGATGTGAATGAGGGACAATCCAGGGCTGCTGCTGCTGCTGCCTCTACACAGCTATCATTTTGAGTGGGTGGGCCACCTCCCTGGCTCTTGTGTTGGCATCCCCAGTCACGTGAAGGATAAGTAAGTAAGGAAGGTTAGGTCTTGGGTGGCGGTGTGAAAGCAGAGAAAAGTGGACCTGGGCTTGGTTCATGGTCAGAAGGATTCTCCAGATGAGCTGCCTCTACAAGTTCATTATTTTCAGAGAGGTTCAGAAGCCCCAAACCTGGTATCCCCTTGGTGAATGCCCAGAGACGCTTGGGTCTATATCTTCTCCCTCTTTTCATCAGCACCAACCTCCAGCAGTTCCCTAAGGGTTAACTGTCCCCAACACAGCTGCCAGTTGATTGCTATCAGCTGGCAGTAACTGAGTAGGCTGGGCCCAGAACCACAGGCAGACAGACTGCCAATGTTTCCCACAGTTCTTTCCACCCGCAACCCTGCCTCCGGCTATTTGCCTACCAACCAGCTCTCATCCCTCACACACTTCATCAGACCAGGAGCCAGGGAAGGGAGTCACCAATCTTCACTCTTTACCAAAGCAGAGCCAAAGCAAACACCTTTAATAAGGCAACATTATCAATGAATGGCTCAGTGGATGCCCTGGAAATGGGCAGACTGGTGAAGGCCCACTCCCATGCTAAGGCAGGAAAGCAACGAATACTGACCTCATGGACAGTCTTGAGGACAGAGCAAAAAGGCCCGGCTCTGAAGGCCAGTAGGTGCATACTCACTACGGTACTGAAGCCAGCATCCTGGAAACCACAGAGCAAGCCCAGCAAGAGCCAGGCAGAATGAGGTTTCCTGGAGGCTCTCTGTGCACCCCTCCTATCTGCTCACTCTCCATGGTCAGCCAACTCCAGAAAGATACATTTGCCACTGGGACACTTGTTCATTAGTTAACATTGGGGAAGTCCTCAGGAGGCTTAGAAAACTGAGGGTCATAAAGCAACAACTTTTACTGAACACCCATTGGTGATTGGCTCTGGACAACTGCTTTATTTGAGTTGTTTTGTTTTAAAATAGGGTCTCATGTGTCCTGGTATGGCCTCAAATTTGCTGTGTAGTTAAAGCTGGCCTCGAACTCATGATCCTCTTCCCGCTATCTCTAGAATGCTCTTTTTAAGATTTATTTTATTTATATGCATACACTGTAGCTATCTTCAGGCACACCAGAATAGGACATCAGATCCCATTACAGATGGTTGTGAGCCACCATGAGGTTGCTGATATGTGTACTTAAGACCTCTGGAAGAGCAGAGAGTGCTCTTAAGGGCTGAGCCATCCTTCAAAGGCATGTCTCACTCTGAACTTGAGGTTTTTAAATATTCGACACTTTACAACCAGCACATGGAAGCAGAGCTTTGGGGGTTAAGGCAGTAGTGTTGAGTGTTCTCTCTTTTGCATGTTAACCTCTATGTCGAAGCCAGGGCTTCCTCGTGAAAAAGAGGAAGTGGGCAGAATATTCAACCACGAGTGCCCCAGCTTTCCTACCTCATCCTGCATGAGGCTGGTCCAAAGGTCACACTTGCACCAAGCTGTGCATCCTTCCCAGGTAGTCATGGGAAAGAAACCTCTTTAGATTTCTTAGGAAGCCCGGGCATGCTAACTGTCACCCAGCCCTCTACACCAGGAAGAACCCTAGAAGACCCCTAGGTTCTGCCCTCACTCTAGAGGCCACAGGCAGCTACAATCCCTCTCTAGCCATCTCTGCCTGCTGTGCCCGCTACTGCCAGGTTCACTGATTTCCTCAGGTGGGTTCTCTACCCTCTCATCCCTTCCCCCCTTTCTGTGGCATCTTCCAAAATCTTGCACCTTACAAGGGCTACATCCTTCTGCCTCAGTCTCCCCAATGCCTGCCTCCTCTCAGCCCTGTCCATCATCTCTGACCATGTTAGACAGGCCACAAACATGCTACTCCTCAGAGTGTCCAGTCCATTCCTCCAGGCTGTGTTCACAAGCCTCTCTAGGCCAACAGAGCCTGGCCTAGCATCACCATCTTAATCCCAAAGCTTATCTAGGATCTGGTCCTCAGTGTCAGCCAACCACAGCAGCTCAGAGTCTGGAAAACCTAGGCTGAGGTAAGACCCTCTTGAGGGTAGATGACTATGGTCAAGGACAACCTGATGTGAAAATCACGTGTCCACTGTAAGCCTTTGACCCCTGATTAGATTCCAAGCAAGTTCCTGCTTCTAATTTCCCCAGGACCTCCATAACAATTGCTAATCATGCACCAATCTCCCACCTGAGGATGGCATCCCTAAGAGATATCATTTGCCTCCACTGTGCTCCAGCTGGATCAGACCTGTCCCCATGGCTTCTACTCTAGGAACATACTCGCTGAACCTTCTCTCCCAAAAATGCACGTCCCAGTACCTCAGAATGTTACTGCATCTAGAGAACATCTTGGCAGATCAAATTAAGTTAAAATAAGCTCGATAGCATAGATTTAAATGCTGAGATTGATGCCCTTGTGTGCAAAAGAAACACTTGGGCACAGGTACACAGAGGGATGTCAGAAGAAGTCACCGACAGGCAGGAGAGAGAAGACCAGCCTCGTAGAATGGACCCACAGATACTGTAATCTTGAACTCATCACCTACAGACTACTAGATAGGCCATGCTAACATTTTCTTCTCAACCACAGACAGGCGTGATGCACTTAGATTCAGCTGCAATTTTAGAATTCAGGCCACATGCAAAACATACAAGCCAGGGGAAACGAGGAGTCTGGGAGCCTCTGCGTATCGCCCCTGGGAGTCTGAAGTACAGGGAAGCAGAAGCCTTCAAAGTTCTGCCACACTGGGCAGGTCTGTCACACACTAACCCTCTGAAATGGACTCCCTTGTCAGTGTTTGTGAAACTTCCAATCCTAAGGATTGCCCGGCGCCCTTGCCCCCCACCCGAGGAATTAAACTGGTAGTACAAAATTTGTTTTTAAGTGAAACAGGTGGGGTTCTCAGGACCAGATGCACTTGAGAAACCATAGCCAGGCCAGCTGCCCCCAGGAGGCGGGTCTGTCCCTGGACTGTGAGTGTGCCCAAGGCCTGCTCATGCCCATAGCAGAAGAGAGACGACAGTGGTCCACGCAGTATCCCAGCTAGCCCTGCGGGGTATTCCCGCCTTGGCTGAAGGCGACCAGAGCCCTGAGCCCATGTCACTGCTGGATGTCCACATACGCGCCACGCCCTTCGCTAGTTCTTAAATCAACAAGCGGGTGGAGGAAGCGCCCTCTGTTTCCTATGCGGGCAACTTTGCAGAGTCCTGGACGCCCAGTTTTGATCCTGGATGTGTGTGTCCCGCCCCCGACTCTTCTCTGAGGCCCGGCCCTTGTGTGAAGACCCGGGAGTGCGCCCCAGCTCCCCCATCGGAAGCCCACAGCCCTCCTCCCTGCCAGGCTCACCCAGGCTGGCAAATGCTGGCCCCGCAGCTCGCGGCTGATGAACTCGCGTTCGTGCTCCAGGAATTCGAAGGCTGCCTCCAGGCGCCCCAGCTTCCCACGGCGGTTCCGGCGCCACCACATCCAGAGCAGGGCGCCAAGCAGCAGCCAAGTGATGCTGAGCCCCAGGTAGCCTGCCAGGTAGACGGGTGCCAGGTAGAAGAGGACGCGCGCCACGAAGCCGTAGAGCTCGGGCAGCAGCTGGCCCGACAGGCGCGGTTCGGGGTCCCGAGAGCGCTGGCCGTTCTCCGGGACATCGGGATCGCGGGGCGCGCTCTGGGCGCAGGGTTCCTCCGGCTGCATCTCGCTGTCGCCGTCTTGTCCTCTCCAGAAGCTTCACTCCAGCTCAGGTTGGAGCAGCCCCTGTGCCTGTGCACATCTGTCCTCAAGGCACGAGGAATCCGCAGCCGCGCCACCCCTGTTCTGCCAACCTCTCCGAGCTCTGAGCTCGGGTTCTACCAGCCCCGGACTACGGAGTCTGGGAATAAGTCCAGCGGGGTGGAGCTCTGGAAGCCAGGGAAACACGGAAGTCTCCGCCAACAGGGGCGGGCCCAGGTGAAAAGGGGCGGGCAGCCCGACGCGGCCTTGAGGGCATCCTGGGATCCCATTGTCTGGCTTAGATGTCAACAGAAGGGGTGCAGTTGTCCTTTGGGGTGAGCTAAGTGTAGACCCAACATGGATAAACAGCACTTAAAACCTGTTCCTTACACACAGTATTATCTGGACTTTTTGCGGGGTGTTCTGGGCCCTTCACAAACCAGGTCAACAGGAGGGTGGACCTGACTCTGAGTCTGGGACCACTCCCAGCTGGTGCTTAAAGCCTGCCATGCTCTTCTCTCTTAAGCTGTTTGTTACACACCCTCTGGACCCAGCCTCCAGCACAGCCAAGCTGAGCTTACCTTCTCCTCAGCATCATTTTCAAAACCCTCTCTGCAGAGGAGTCGGTCAGTGCCATTCCTGTCACCATTAGACTGGGAGCTTCCAGGAGCCTGGCCATCTTCACTCATAGTCATTTGCTTTCTCTTGGTGAGCCCAGAGAGGACAAGTGACCTGTGAATGGAAAAAAAAAGGGGGGGAAGCCAGCCTTGAGGTGCTTGGGAATCTGTGAGCCTTCTGCTTCTGTGTAGCCCAGGCCGAACAATCAGACCAAGAGGAGCGAGGCTCCATAAATTCAGACAGTGACTCACCTTGCGGGTGGCACATATTGTAGGCGCGCCTATACAGGAGATCACGGCAGTGACCGGATGGTGAGATTCAATGGGAGGACAGGCTTGGTTTGGAGTAATTTCATTCATTCTCTTATACAGCCAATGAAAGGCTTAGCCCCATGAACAATCAGAAGATGAATGTGTTCTCTTTCTCAAACCCTTCCCTCTTCCCTTCTCTTCCTCTCCACCCCCTCCAAAATTACTTGCTTGCAATGGGTTGGAGAGATGGCTTCAACAGGCTCACCAAGTTCATTTAACTCCAGCCCCAGAGGATGGCTTTGTGTACCACATACATACATATAATGTAAAATTAAGAATAAATCTCGAAAAAGTTATTTGTCAGAGTAAAGTTTTATAATAATGGATGTGTTCCCGAAGGTCAGATGCCTGAATCTTCCTCATTTGCTCTTGACTGTCTCATCCTCGGGGTACACTATGATATTAATCACAAAGCTGCTCTTTCCAGTGTCTTTGAAGAGTCAACTGCATTCAAATCTTATTCAGGTTTCTGAAAAGTCCTACAGACAAAGGCTGGTAAACACCATTTAACCCAGTGTTTCTCGAATTATTTGCTATGGAACCCATTCCTCGAGACACTTCTCTTTTGATTGACCCAGCTCAAAGGAAGCTAACATGAGGCTATATGTCAAGGATTCAGAGCTGTCTCCTGAAATGTGAGGCTAAAGGAACACTCAGGATACACAGATCAGGAAATTACCTGTCAGTACTCGGCTCCTCCCCCTTGTAGAATGCTGGACCTTCCCACCAGTATCCAGCACTAGGCTCCTCCCCCTTGTAGAATGCTGGAAATTCCTGCCAGTATCCAGCACTGCAGGAACAGGTCCCAGTTAGACTGCCAGACTCCCCGGGGAGAGGACGAACTGCATTCCTCATCCCTTTGCCTTTCACACTCACCAGGTCCATCACATCCTTACCACCCGGCTCAGTGTGTTTGCACACAGTGTGGAAGATGCATGTGAGGGAGAGTTGCTATTGCAAAGAAAGGGGTTGGTTGTGAACGCAATGGACACTCACTAAGTCAGATGTCCAACGTGAGACCTGTGGACATCCTTTGGGACTTTGCTGCCCCAGCTGGATTGTTCTCTCTGTTCCCAAAGACGCCAAGCTCATTCAGCATCAAAGCTTTCAAGTTCCTTCTCTGCAGAATAGCCTCCTCCTTAGTCTTCCACAGAATACATTAGATGAAAGAAGGTTATTAGATGTTTTCCCATTCTACTAAATAAACCCTGTTTATAACAACAGATTGCTTTCCTACGTTAACTATAAGAGACTATTGAGAATATGGCATCTAAAATCTTATCCCCCCACCCGAGGTCACACTCGTGCTGAGAATGTGCCTGCTTGCTATTCCTTCTTCTCACCAGGGTCTAGTTACAATGTCCCACGAAGGCTTTCTGGGGATGATTGCTGCGCACTCCAGGGAGAAGCATGCCTTCCGGGACTGAGACTGCACTCATTTGAGAGATCATCACACCACACACCTGCTCTGCAGAGAGCAGCAGCTTTGATGCTAACCGGCTGCTGTCACACTTGAACTGCAGCCTCCTAAGAGCTAAAGTCCAAACCCTTGTTCAGGGAAAATGCTCCTACTTGGAAATAGCCATTACATGTGAAATCACGTCAAAATCACAGGAGAATATGGTGAGCTCTAAACCCAATGATTAGTGCCCTTTTAATAAGAGAAAACATTGGGGTGGGGGGAAAGACTCAGTCAGTAAAGTGCCCACTGTGTAGACATAAGGACCTGAGTTTAGATTCTCAGCATTTATCTAAAACACTGGCACAAGCAGCAAGTATCTATAACCCACCACTGGGGGTGGGCAGACGCAGGTAAGTCCCTGAAATTCAGCCAGCCTAGCCAAGTTTCAGGTTCATTGAGAGAACCTGTGAAAAAGAAAAAAAAATTCCAAAAATCCAAATAAAGAAAATATGGTGAGAGTACAGGGTAAGGTAGCGCGCCCAGCTTATACAGTGAGTTCCAGACCAGCAGAGAGACATAGTGAGACCCTATCTCAAAATACATAATACAAAATACATAATGTAAAAATATAAAATACATAAATGCATATATAAATAAGATGCAAATTGAAGAAGGAAAACAGCCAGGCTGGACCTTTTGCTTCCATGGGCACACAAATAGAGAGACACATGCACAGGCAACCACATGCATACACACACACACACACACACACACACACACACACAAACAACTACATACCAAAACACACACACACACACACATACACACACACACACACGGGAAATTTGTGCATAGAGATACAGAGGTAATGATAAGAGTCTGGTTTCAGGATACTGGGCTCTTCAAACAATATGTAGGGCACTAAACTGTGTAACTTTGTACTCTGAAAAGTGTACAGCCAGTTACAAGGGGACTGGTCCAGGCATGGGAGAGTCCGGATGAATGGGATGCAGAAGATGCTGTCTGTATTCGATGGCACACAGTACATGTGGGCAAGGAACAGGACGACAAGGCCCGTGGTATAAGAGAGACAAGCAGCAGCATAGGCTGCTTTGGCCAGCGTGACTTGGAAATAGTTCCTCTTGGAGCTGGGATTTCAGTTGAGAATTAAATACAAAAGACAAGTAAACATGTACCAACGATTCCACCATTTAAAAACCCTCAGTACCTTATCAGTTCATCTCTCCTTTGGACACAAAGATAAGTATCTGCTGTTAGGAGTGCTTTGTTCTTACATCCCACATGTGGCCTACTTCACTGTCACATGTGACACATCTTCAGGTCTCAGTCAAGCCTGGGTACCAGCTTGACTCTGGAGCAGGCTGGAGAAGAGCCGTCAGCACGTGAAGGGTTAAATCAAAGCTCAGGCACTCCTGGACTCTGAGACTGTGGAAAACACATCTGTGATTCTTGGCTGTTCTACTTCCACATCCTTAAGATGGAAATTGTTATAAGGCTTGAGTCACAGGGTGGCTGTGTGGGTCAAGTAAGACACGCTGTATGTGAAGCCCACTCGGCCTGCTGGCCCAGCTGAGGAAGAGGCCAGGAGAAATTTTCCTTTTGTCTCTATTGTTTGATTTTTAAAACAGGAGTGCATCTGTGTATAAATTCCACAAATTTTAAATTGAGCTAAAATGCACAAAATACAACATGTAGCCATTTATCCATTTTGGCCTGTTTCGTTTGAGATAATCTGCAGCTCTGTCCGACCTTAAACTTCCCTTGTAACTGAATTCCTGATCCTCCCACATCTCCCTCAGATGGCCAGGAGTGCACCACCACAATCAGCTTATGCTGTGCTTGTGGGAGGGTGGGGGTGGGCATCCAGCCTAGGCCTGTGTGTGTGAGACCCTCATCCTCAGCCTTTACATGGCTTTACCTGCTTTGAGGGCATTTCTACTATGGCACAGTCATAAGCAGTATCCAATCTCCTCAACTCTGTTCATCTTGCAAACCTAAAACGTTGTACCCCCCCTCAAAAAAAAAAAAAAAAAAAAAAAAAAAAAAAAACCCACGTTGTACCCATTACAAAAATGAATCCTGATTCACCCCATTGGCCAGCTCCTGGTGTTAAGTATTCTCTGTCTTTAGGACTCTCACTGGGCCAGGAGCCATTCAGTGCATTATCTCTCCTGTGACTGTCTCATTTTGCTTAGAGTTCATTCATACAGTACTGGGTGCCAGTGATAACCTTGTTTTGTGTTTTGAGATGAGGTTTGACTATATAGCCCAGGCTGGCCTAAAACTACTGGATTTAAGACATCCCCCCCTGCCTCAGTTTCCCATGTAGCTGAGACTCCAGGCATTCACAACTACACTCAACTTGTCTCTCCGTCTTGCTTTATTATTATAATTATTATTATTATTATTATTATTTTCTGGTCTTTTTAGGCAAATAGTTTCAGTCAGCTAATTATAGCATTGGTTTCTAAACCTAACCCACTTGCCTGGATGATGTAAATTAACTCTAGTATCTTCAATTTGGGGGCTAAAAGAACTGAAGAGGTTCTTCCTGTGGCTAGGAGCAAACCTGCTATCAATCAGCTGCCCCAGTGACCAGCAGAGAATCTCTGTCCAGGGTCCTGACACACACAGGTGTCAGAGGAGGGTCTTTCCATTTCTCACTGTCTAGGTCCCCTTGCATTTGCCAGTCTGAGACTTACACAGCAGAAGGTTGCTCTTCAGACCCCTGCATGGCTGTTCGGATACACGATTCTGTCCCGTAGAGCTGCAGACAGCAGTGTGGTTAGTTGTGTCCTGTGGGAAGATCTTTGGACTCTCGGGAGAGGGTG
This sequence comes from Micromys minutus, assembly GCF_963924665.1. Lineage (NCBI taxonomy): Eukaryota > Metazoa > Chordata > Mammalia > Rodentia > Muridae > Micromys > Micromys minutus. The sequence continues at coordinate 30,853,871 of NC_137956.1, forward strand.
CTCCCTGTCACTACCATCCCCAAGTCATGAATGACAGCATGGGGAATCTACACACTGCCTCCGCAGGACAAGGGCCAAGTAAGAAATGGGAAGGCTCGGTCTTCATTGCTTTCCTGTCAGCTAGCAGGCGGCCTATTGCAGAACTCTACATGGGCAGAAAGTTCTACTTCCGGCCACAGGAGCCAACTTGGTGAATCTATATTTCACATTCAATTGTTTTGTTGTGCATAAGATGTAAAGATTTTCTTTTTATAAAATCCCTTATGCTTTCCTATGGCACTATGATGGCCCAGGGTTACAGCAAAAGGGCCGAGGGAGCTTCAACCCTGGAAACCTCAAACATGAGGTTGGCAGGAGTTAGTATTTTATTTTATTTTATTATTTATTTATTTATTTATTATTTTTTTAACTTATTTTTGAGGTATTTATTTTCTTTGAGCTTTTAGGCAACTTATTTTTATTCTTTTGTTTTAAACTCTTTTTAAAATTATTTTATGTATGAGTATGCTGTCGCTGTCTTCAGACATACCAGAAGAGGGAATCAGATCCCATTTCAGATGGTTAGGAGCCACCATATGGTTGTGGGAATTGAACCTTTGAGAGAGCAGGCAGTGCTTTTAACCACTGAGCCATCTCTCTGGTCCATTTTCACTCTTCTTTTCTCTAGGGGTTTATGTTAGGATCATATAGCTAACTATAAGTCTCTTGACAGTTATGCAAACAAATCCAGGATTTAAACATCATCTTTAATTTGCACCATACTTGCATGCCTACAGAGCCCTCTGTGGCATGGATGGCTTCTCAGTGAGAACTGTGAAGCAGCTCAGCTGTCTACACCGGACCCCAAACCCAACAAACCCACCTCCATGTGCACATCTCCCCTGGAGGAAATTGTGGCCACCTTCCAGAGTTCAAGTTTCTCTGATCTACGAACAATTTCATTTTAATAATAAAGGTAATAATTTAGTCTTATGCAATCTCACATGAAACTTCATAGCTTCCATCTGATTTCAAATTTCCATCTCCTTTTGTGTTGCCATCAGCTCCGAAATATACAGTGGGAACGGTGGCTTCTCCTTGTTCCTAAGTGTTGTTTTGGAGGCTATCTTAGTTATGATGCTCTGGAGAAATAGAACCAATCAGATATATAGAAATTCATGATCAGAAATTGGCCTGTGTGATTATGAGGCCAAGGGGTCCCATGATCTGGCATCTGCAAGCTAGGAACCCAAGAAAGCCAGGCATGTAGTTCAGTTTGAGTCTTACGTCCTGTGTACCAGAGGATGTAATCCTCAGGAAGAGGACAGAAGCCAGATGCTGTAGCTCAGTAGTGAAGCAAGATTCAAATCTCCCTCACCAACTCTTATTTATGTTCAGGACATCAGCAGATTAGGTAGGACCAGCCACGAGGCAAAGGCTGTTTGTTGTAGTCAGGGCACCGACTCCAGACTCTCTTCCCAAATCCCCTCACAGAAATACCCAGAGATAACATTATGGCACCCCCTGATCTTGGTAAGCTGTGATTACTCAAGTTAACCACTAAGGGGAGAGCAGAGATGGAGGCAGAGTGTGAAGCCACTGGGTCATTGTAGGGCTCACTGCCCCCCATCCCCCCACCCCAGCACAGGCTCCCTTACAGATAGTGCATCCTCCAGGTCAGAACAGAGACTTTCTCTCTCTGCCTTCCTGCTGTCTTAATTGCCAAGGTTGGGGAATCTCTCATAAGTACCCCTATGTCCTATGGGGTCCCCCCAACCCACAGGAAATATGCAAATATCATGACCCCTGCTTAAGAATGCCTTCACAACATGGGCTGCAAGACAAGGGTCTAGTCAGAACTGCTTTCTGTGACCTCTGCTTGGGAGGCCCCTTCAGGACCCCATTCATTAAATGGAGAACTGGAGAAGGAAAGAGAAATGGGTCAGGCTGAGTGATAACAGTTTCCAATAACCTCATGACCTCTTTTCTTCCCTGGTAGGAAGCCTCTTGGTTTCTGGCAGTGGTTATTAAAATGCATATTAACTGTATAAAATTGTCCTCTGTGCTGTGACATTTTTATCCATGCACAGAACATACTTTGACAACAGTTACTGCCCATCCCTTCCCATCTCCTGATCCTCATTCAAAACTGACACCCTATCATTTCTGCCTTTCTTTGGGTCTCATGGGAAAGAGCACATGAGACGTTTGTCTGATCCAAACTCATTTCACTTAACATGATGACCTCCAGTTCCATTCATTTCCTGGCAAACACTATCATTCTTTATGGCTGAATGACACTCCATTCTGTGTGTGGTCATTTGTCTGCTAATGGACGCTGTGGCTGTCTCTAGGATTCAGCTGTAAACCCTTCTGCAATAAACAGGAGCATCTCTATCGCAGGCTGACTTTGAATTCTCTGGGAACCCAGTGGTTACATAGTTGAGTCACACACTCTCTCTACTCTTGGTTTAAGGAATGTTCATGATTTTCATAACGGTTGGACTAATTAAAATCCCCATCACTAGTATAAAGGCTCTTTTTCGTCTCTACATATGACAACAATTTTGTTCTGTCTTTCTAATGGCAGCCATTTTGTCTGTGGTGTGATGGAATTTCAACACAGTTGATCTTTCAAAATTATTTATTTTTGTTTTATGTGCATTAGTGCATTGGTGTCTTCCCTACCTTCATATATGTCTGTAGGAGGCTAGCAGATGCCCTGAAACCGGAGTCACAGACAGTTTTGAGCTGCCATGTGGATGAGGTGCTGGGAACTGAACCCCGGTCCTCTGAAGGAGCAGCCAGTGCTCTTAACCACTGGGTCATCTCTCTAGTCCCCAGTTTCGATATTTTCAGAAAATATTTTCCTGATTGTTATATGTAGTTTTAAAAGCACGCTACTGCCTTAGCCTAGAGCTGCAACTGCCTTACCTGCAACTGCACTACCAGCTCCTCCCGGCTTCCTTTTGTTCCTCCCAGCTTAGCACCGAGCCAACGTCTCTTTCTTACCCACCTTTGCTCCTGGAGGGGTTATGTTTCCCCGCCCACTGCTGAGACCCTTGAATCCGCAGGTAAAAGACACACACACACTGTTCTTTTCCCATTAGAGCTTTCCCCTAGACACAATTGCTGGGCACAGATATCTCCAGCCTGGAAAAGTGTGCCCTTATCAATTTATTACCTCCATCTCTCCCTCCGCTCTAAACTTAGTGGCTCTGCATTAGCTAGCCTGGGCCAACCCCGAAGCGGAGGCTGCAGGCCCCCGCTGCCCCAAGACCTTACATGACTGTTGCTTTCTTCTCCTTCCTAAGCACAGCAGAAAAGCTCCTCTCAGTAAACGTGTTTCTTCAGCCGTGAGGAATGATGCTTGTCTGAGGCAGGAGGATCTGAAGTCAAGACCAGACTAGGCTATATGGGGGAGAGGCCTTGCCACAAATGATCCAGTGCTTTTGGGTTCATTTGCTCATTACAGCGCTGATCACATGTTTCTTTGGTGTTCCAACTTTTAAATTCTTTACCTACACTGGATGAGAATCTCTGGCAAGTATTCCCCCCCACCCCGTCTACAGGCTGTCCCTACTGTGATGTTATTTCTGTTGCTTGCCATGCAGACCCTCTGTATGACACACCTCATCTGTCACTTCCATATTACTCCCTAGGCTGTGAAGGCCTGTGTGTTCCTCCAGTGGTTTCTAGGCTTCAGGTCTTGATCCATTTTGAATAGATTTCTTTTAAGTGGTGTCCGGCTATGTACCTTTACCACACCGTATGACCTACGCCAGTTTCAAACTTATAGTCTTTGATTCAGCCTCCTGGGAGTTGGAATCGTAGGAGTGTGTCGCTATGTCCAGCTCTTAAGATTTGATCTTGTACAGTGAATGGATCTATATTCGGTCTTTTATATATGGCACAAAGTGTCCAGAAGAGTCAGGGTACCCTGGGGTGGCCAAGTTTAGTTCCAGGACACGGACAGTTGTCTAGATGGGCCCTTGGTCTGGCAGTTTGACAAACATTTGACACACGAAAATGGTAGACTTGAACTCCAAATGTATATTTCCCTGGTACCAGAAGTCTAGAAGGTTAGGAAGTCCCACAGAAAGGAAAAGGGGCAAGAAAGGAGACAAGCAGGCTGAGGTTCCTGAGCTTTGGCACAGAGCCAAGTCTGGAGCTCCAACCAGAAGGCTGTTTCTCGCTCTACAATGGCGCCCTCTGGTGATCAATAGGGGCACTGTCCTAGCGTCCCAGGCTGTCTTAAGCGGCCAGAATGTCATGCTAATGATAATGAAACTATAAATAACAGATACTGTGCACTGAGAAGCTTCATCGGCACGTGCTCGGGATACTTTGCTAGGATCTTAGAACGCATTAAGTCATTTGATCCTCACAGTAGCCCTAGAGGTGAGTGGTCACGTGATTCCAGCCTCCGGAGGAAGAAACCCAGGCCCATGAAGTCATCCTCCCAGAGACTCAGTGAGCATATACTACCATGGGAATTAGCAAGAAACAGAGCCAGAGTCCCGCGTCTAAATTCGCCAACAGATCTGTGATATCTAGGGATGCCCAGGTCTTTTAAAAGATATTGTAACCTCCAGAGCTGGGAGGATGCAGAAAATAAAGGTTTTAAGGTTGTTGGCACACTGGCTGCACCAGCCTTGTTATTCTGGTGTGGTATTTAGTTATTTAATCGTCCCCTAATTATGATTCACCTAGGTCCTTGACACACTTTGGTTTACGAATGCAAAAGTCACCTTTGCCAATTTTGCATTTTCATGTCCTAGAAGAGATTGGAATTTGGGAGGTAAGAAATTTTAGGCTGAAACCTAAATTTTACTGGGCTTTTATTTTACTTGTTGAGACAGGAGGGTCTTACTGCATAACCCTGGCTTACCTGGAACTCACTATGTAGACCAGCCTAGTCTAGAACTCACTGAGATCTGCCTGTCTCTGGTTCCCGAGTGCTGGGATTAAAAGTGCCCCCCCTCCCTGCCACCCGCAATGGTGGAGCATGCCTTGAATCCCAGCACTCAGGAGGCAGAAGTAGGCAGATCTCTAAATTTGAGGCTAACCTGGTCTGTAGACCTAGTTCTAGGACAGCCATGGCTACACAGAGAAACCCTGTCTCAAAAAAGTGAGACCTCTGCACCATCTGACGCTTTATATTTTTGGACAGTTTCTTTCACTGAATCAAGGAATACAGCTACATTGATTGGTTGACCACAAAGCACCGAGGGTCCTCTTGTCTATGAGCCTCAGACATGCACTGTTGCTAAAAATGTCTTCCCACAGGAGATATAAAGTCCTGTCTAAATAAGTCCTTCCTCCTAAGGTCCCAAAGACAAACTGAGGTACCATTTTACTAGAGTTCACGCTGGAAAACCAATGAATTTGGTGGGCTTACTTACAGAGTTACAGTGAGCAGTTACTTACCGAGGTGTCAGGGGGTTTCCCTCAATAGCCACATGAGAAGTCTTTACCCAGCGGGTAGGGGTGCCTGGAGCCCCTTTCCTCTTAGTCTTCTCCTGCTTATATATCCCAGCCCCTCCCCAAGGTCACCAGCAACTAAGGCAGAGTCTCATACAATAGGTCCCATGACCCTCCCCACCCCTCAAGGAAGAGGTGTAGACAGTTAACAAACCCAGCTGGGATAAGCCTTCTGCAAGAGGGTGCAGCTGAATTTCCAAGATGGCAGCTATTTGGCTCAGCTGTATACAACAGCACATTTCTTTCCCCACTTTTTACATGGGTGCTAAGGATCCAACCTTAGATCCTCATACTTGTGAAGCTCACACCATCCATGAGACATCTCTCAGCCTGGACCCTTTTTATTTATTTTATTTTATTTTTTGAGATAGGGTTCCACCTTGTACTCTGGGTTGACCTGAAACTTGTGTTGTGCTTCATAAAAAGATAGAAGAGGAGCTGGAGAGATGGCTCAGTGGTTAAGAGCACTGACTGCTCTTCCACAGGTCCTGAGTTCAATTCCCAGCAACCACATGGTGGCTCACAACCATCTGTAATGAGATCTGATGCCCTCTTCTGGTGTGTCTGAGGACAGCTACACTGTACTCATATATATTAAATAAATAAGAGGACAGGAATATGTTTGGTACGGAGGCACAGTATGGTGCAGGGAAGGGGGTGCCTTTACTAGCCCTCTGAGGGACCCTACACACAATGATATGGTACAGAATAGAATTTATTCAGGGCATGGAGAGGGAAGTTGAGAGAAAAGCAGAGAGAGAGAGGGAGAGAGGGAGGGAGTAGAGAAGAGAGGCTGGCCATCCACCTGGAGAGAGAAGGGGGAAGAGGGTAAGAGAGCAAGAGAGAGAGGAGGAGCAAGCAGCCCCTTTTATATCGAGTCAGGCACACCTGATTGTTGCCAGGTAACTGTGGGACCAGGTAACTGTGGGACTGAGCCTAGACAAAATGCCAACAGGCTGCTCTCAGACTCACGCTCCTCCTGCCTGAGATCACAGGCATGCATGTATGCCTCTGAATCCACTTCAAGTGACAAGGGGAGATGGTAAGAGCTGAGCCCCAGGATCTAGACAAGAGAAGGTAGCAAAAGGCTGTTTGGGGCAGGGGAGCATAGCTTGGTTTGATCCTGGGATCCTGACTCAGGCATTTAGAATTCCTATACATCAATAATTATTCTGAAAACATACACTAAATTAAAACCTAGCAATGGTCTAGCAGCCTTAAGAAGTATTGTTACCATCAGTTCAGTTAAAGTCTGACCTTAAGCTGAGACACGGGGAAGGTTGGAACACTTGGCTAAGGTCATCAGACAGCAGCATAGCCAAGCTAGACCTAGGTAGTTTGTGCACTCAGCCCTACATGCTGCCAACCCTGGAGCCTCAGCCATGCCAGCCTCAGAGGGAACCCAAAGTCTTGGCTGAGAGGAAAGAGAAGAACTGCTCTATTAACAGATAAGAGTGGGCTGGAGAGATGGCTCAGCAGTTAAGAGCACTGACTGCTCTTCCAGAGATTCTGAGTTCAAATCCCAGCAACCACATGGTGGCTCCAACCATCTGTAATGGAATCTGATGCCCTCATCTGATGTGTCTGAAGACAGCTACAATATACTTATATATAATAAATATATCTTTTAAAAAAAAGAGTGCCTTAAAAGAGCGAGCCAAGGACCAAGCAGAGGTCAACTGAGAGGCCATCTTAGGGTCTACAAGTCCTCAGTAATGTTCAGAGATGGCTCTGAGGGTGGGTTTTTCTTTGTAGAAACTGAGTCGGGGATTAACTTGAGGAGTGAGGCTGTGGAATGGAGGTGGATGCAGAGGTCACCATGAGATCATACGACCTTTGGAAACAATTTGAAATTTGCAGGAACCCTGGGTCTGCTATAAGCTATGAGACTGACTAGGACAAAACAAACAAACAAACAAACAAAAAAACAAGTGTCTCATGGATTTGCTAACTCGTGGTTCTCAGAGGGCCCAGTATGCCATTACCCAGAACCTGTTAAAAGCAAATTGAAGCTGCTAAGTCCTAAGCCTATGCTCTACCCCCATCCCCAGGGAACAGTGACAGGCTATAGGAGGGTTCCTGGGTATAGGAGCTTCTTTAGTTTCATGCCCGAGAAACATGCTTAAGACCCCTTGGACCTCACCCATTGAGCTATCCACTGGGCTCACTGGCCTGAACAGTTTCAGTTGGAAGGGCAGTGAGACAGAACAGGAGGTGGGGTGCAAGGCCATGGCGAGAGAGAGCTACCATGGTGTTCTAGTGCAGACACTGTGGAAAATGACTGTCACTGAAGCTCAAAATGCCATGCTGAGTCACTCATGGGGAAGTGTGACACACATTGAAAGCATTCCCTCAAACCTGGCTAGAATTGAAATGGGTGTGGGGAGACAGCCTGGGCTAGCTCCATCTTCAATGTGGCCGGGTGGTGGGGAACAGAGCACAGGCTTCAGGGGCAGAACTGGGTGCAGGACTGGGCTGTCATTTCTGGTCCGTTGGCCTGTTTCTTTTTCTATAGAAGACGGTATCACCTACTCCACAGGGTGGTCATGAGTAACAGGCGGGTGCAGAGACAGGGACGTGTCTGGCTTACAGGAAGTACTCAGCCATGCAAGCCAGCACTCTCTCAGTGTGTCCCGTGCATTTGCTAACTCAAGCTTCTCCGAGGTATCAGACAATTAGCGTACCATTACCTGGAACCTGTTTAAAAAGTGAATTAACACTGCTAAGTAATTAAAGCTATGTTCTAACTACCCCCACCCCGAGGACAGTTGCTGGGGCCTGAGGACCTGCAACTAATTCATAGTTATTAAAGTTGTTATGCTAGAATGGGGTGAGCACTTCATTTTTAACACTAGGGTAAGGCTGGCCAAGGCCTGTCCTGGACCAGTGCCAAGCCAGCATCCTGAAAATTCCTTGCCTAAGCGAACTGAAGGCTTTAAGTCGCCTGATTCTTTCACCCTGGGAAGAAATCGTGAGATTGGCTTTTATAAAGTATCTGCATTGAACGGGGAGGGACATTTGACAGAGGAGAGGAGCTAAGCTGGGACAGGGTCTGGTGGCAAAGATCAACTGAGAGGCCAAGTTCGGGGGTAGTTTGAGTGGGTTTTCTTTGTAGAGACTGAGGCAGGGGTTAACTCGAGAAGAGAGGCCATGGAGTGGAGCAGATGCAGAAGATTATTCCTTGGGAAACTTTGAAATTTGCAGTAACCTTGGGTCTGCTACAAGCTATTGAGACTAGGGGCAAAGAAAGCACATTTGGATGGAGATGTTTGGGTTTGAAGGCATGGAGGCCGATATTTATAATAATTATTGATTTATTTTATAAACATTAGGAATTACCTTTGTGCTACCAGCTTCTTCCCTGGGCCTGAGGGCATAAAAATGCAAGGAGCATAGACAAGGAGATGAACTATCACTGTAGTTTATGACCGGCCTCCAAGGACACCTGCTTTAATGAAAATTAACAGTTGCCTATATGGAGCTGGGAATCTAGGTCAGTGGTAGAATTCTTGAACATGTCCTCAGTTCAGTCCCCAGCACTACCACAAATACACACACACACACACACACACACACACACACACATACACATATGCAATCACACACACACTTGCACTCACATATACACACATATGCAATCACACACACACACTCACACACATATACCCATACTCACACACATACACACTCACATACACATCCTTACACACTCACATACACACATAGAATCACACACACACATACACACACACATATATATACACACACATACACATTCACACATATATACACAGTAACACACACCCCCCCACACACACATATAAAATCACAATGGTGTTTGCCACAGTGGGGAAGAAGGTAGTTGAGTCATATAGGTCACACACTTGGTCATGTGGGGGGAACTGGGAAAAAAGGCAGCTTGACCCTATCCCTCTCCTGCAGGATGTCGTGGGAAGGCACGCAGGGACACGTCCACTCGGCTAACAATTTTGTCAGCGCTTCTTCAGAGTAGCTGGGTCTTCGCTCCTTTCGTTTCCTCTTCCTTCTCCATGGCTGTGAACCTTCCAGAAGAGCCTGGCATCAGAGAAGCCAGAGAGGCTGCTACATCACACAGCAGCACCCGGGGCACAGTGAGAATCCCACACAACGTGACTGTCAGGAACCCAGAAGACAGCGTGGTAGCTGTCATTTTGCATATGATTTCAAGGTGTCAGACACCCTACCTGCGACTCTGTGGAGTTAAGGTCAATCCCTTGTCCTGGGAGGGAGCTTTAATTCCGATGTTGGGAAACCCTTATTAATTAAATTTGGGAATCCAAGGGGATGAGCTGAACACTATCCTCCCACAGGACCATGGCTGCCTTGCGGACGAAACACCCCTGCAGCTGTTCACCTCTGCAGGATGGAAACTCAGCGACTTGCTGATTCTCAAACTTAAGGGAGCATCAACGTGCCAGGAAGGCCGTGCCAAGCACAGCGCAGGGCTTCAGCTCTGCTGGAGATCAGGGAAGGCAGGATAATGGATATTTCTAATAAAAGGGCTGCTGACGCTGAAGCCACACTGGTCTGGGGGACACTTGGAGAAGCACTTATCCCAGGATCTTACCTCTGCTTGTCAGCCCAGAGAACTGAACAGAAGGATGGGTTTGAGAAAGCGTGGTCAGCTGTACTCTGTACCTGTACTGAAAGTCCCTCAGGTTCTTTCCTTGGTGTGGACTCGGCCCTTATTATATGCTTAAATGTCCACATAAGCGTAATGACAAGCTATTTGGCCTGATGTTAGAGCCCCAGAAGCAACAGAATGGGGGAAATCCTGGAAATGCGAGCATCCCTCATTGCATACAATCGTCTACCTTTTATTTAAATGCCTGAAGAATTCCTAGCTTGGACAATGGGTGGTGAGATTTCCCTCGACATGAAAGATCACTGGCTGATTTATTGATTTATCTTTGAGACAGGGTCTTACTGTGTAGCCCAGGACTCACTGCATAGACCAGGCTGGCTTCTAGACTTACTGGTATTCTGCGTGCTTGTGCCTGGGATTGAGTGCAGGGATTAAAGGGATACTCCGTCACAGCTTGTTACTGCTTACACTTAAAGAAAAACCCAAGAGTTGAAAAGCAAAACAAAACAACAGCACGCCTGGGAGCCCATTTGTCTTTTGTGCAAAATCTTCCTATACTGGATGGGCTCCTGTGGTGCCTCTGGGACAGCAGCTCTGAGTGCGTGGTGTTGCTAGGCAGATTCTTGCAGCTGTTCGCAGCTGAGCCTTCCTCTAAGGTGGCGGTTCCCAACCTTCCTAATGCTGTGACCCTTTAATACAGTTCCTCGTGTTGTGGTGACCCCCAACCATAAAATGAATGTTGTTGCTACTCCACAACTGTAATTTTGCTACTGTGATAAAGCACAATGTAAATATATTTCCTGTTAGTCTTTGGTGACCCCCTATGAAAGGGTCATTGATCCCCAGAGGTTGAAACCCACAGGTTGAGAGGCAGTGCAGGTTGAATGGCTATGGGGAGATTGGCTCAAAAGGGAGCAAACCTGGGCTGAGTGCTGCTAAGAAATCACTGAGCTCTTGTTGAAATGAAGATTCTGACTGAGAAATGTGTGACAGGGCCCAGGTCATGTCAGCAAGTTGCAGGGTAATGACAATCTTGATGTCTGTGACCCAGGGTCCTTTTATCCACGGCCTCTTCGAAGGGAATCAAAGTGGACTCTTCAAACAGTCCTCCTGGAGATGGAAGGTGGTTCCATTGGTAGAATGTTGGTTGCACAGGCTGGAGAGATGGCTCAGGGGTTAAGAGCACTGTCTGTTCTTCCAGAGGTCCTGAGTTCAATTCCCAGCAACTACATGGTGGCTCACAACCATCTGTAATGAGATCTGATTCCCTCTTCTGATGCGTCTGAAGAGAGCCACATTGTATTTACATACATAAAATAAATAAATCTTAAAAACATGGGACTTTTAAAGAAAATAGTTTCTGCTGAGGAAGTGGGCTTTTGTAGCAAAAGAAAAAAAAAAGGGTCTGGTTCTTCCTCCCAGTCCCATGCTCCCGCAAATAAAACTCAGATTCAAGATACATTACAAATACCTTGGCCATATAGCTAGGCTCTTCTCTGACTAGCTATAACTTAAAATAACCCATTTGTTCTAATCTACATCCTGTCACGTGACCATCTCATCACATCTTCCCTGGCGAAACTCCCACCTGTCATTTCCCCCAGAATCCTTCTGTGTCCTGGACGTCCCATCTCCTATTTCCTGTCACGGCATAGGCCATCAGATTTATTATTGACAGGTGCTACATTCATACAGCCAGGAGATATTCTCTTTACAGGCTCCTGCAGGAAAAGATACCTTCATGGCCACCAATATGCTCTCTTTACCTTAGGTTTGGCTAAGTCCATGTTTCAGTGAAGAACTAAAAACCTTGAAAAACTAGGAGCGTTTGAGGAAGAGGAACTAAGACAGGATCTTTGCTTGTTTCTTTATTAATAAGTAGAGATACACAAAGACTTGATAAAAAGGACATAAAAGGCTCAAGCATCAACAAGATGTCTGGGCATCTCTCTCTCTCTCTCTCATCCCATGACATCGGCCACCTGCTAATACTGTCACGCAAAGGGCTCAGTGTTTCAAGTATCTGGCATTCTAGGTAAGCCCAACCCAATGTGGAGTCTCCAAGCAGGTGGGTTGCTAAAAGAAGGGACCCCTCTGTGGCTCTGGACTTAGTGTGGTAGGTCTGAGGGGCCTTGGGATTAGAGCTGGCATGGTCAGTGTCGGTCATATCTCCTGGCAGCCAAGACAGGCCACACTAAACCAAACAGGTACTCCACAGCAAGAGCTATGGGGAGGTGGAGAAGTCCTAAGGAAACATCCAGCTGTTCCCTGTGTGGCAAGGTGCTTAGAAAGGAGAAAGCCATAGCATAGCCCTATACTGGGGGAGGGAGATGGCTGGGGGAGAAAATGAACCTATAGAGAGTTGGCAGAGCAATGGAGGAAAATCAGCACACAGGAGAGGCAGAGGAGAGGGAACCGCAGGGGTCCAACAGATGTGATGGAAACACAAGTTTCTGAAAAACTAGAGGGAACCTCAGAATGGTAGCTCAGTACAGACGCAAAGGGTCCTCGGTCATACGGTGTCATGGCCAACCAGGCTTCCCGACGCCCCCCTGTCAGCTGGTGATGGAGATGCATTAAGCATACCTTACTCTGCCTCCCTGGAAACGCTGTCAGAGGGCTCATTTCTAACTCTGGAGTGTCATCTACCCATGTCACACATGGGGGGAAATTGAATTGTGGAAGATGAAAGCCATGAACCAGAGACTGCAGAAGAGCGGATGTCTGCCAGTCTGTCCATCTGCGTGTGGAGTCAGTCTAGGATGTGGGCAGTTTAGAATGGATGCCCTGGATGATGGACTCAATGCACTGCTTCTTCTGAGAGGGGCAGGGATGCTGGGAACCTCCCTCTGGTTAGCCGTGTGAGTTGGGGCTTTGGTCCAGGCAGCTGTTCTGCTTCCGGGGAGAGTCCCCACTCCGCACAGTGGAGGTGCTGGGCCACAGAAGCAGGGGTGTGCCATAGCAGGTGGCAGAACACGGCTTCTCTGGCAGTGGCTGCTACCCTGAGTGTAGAGCATCCTGACCTTTCTTCCATCTATCCTCTCTAGGCTGCAGCTGCTATGGGTGTGGCTTAGGGAGCCCAAGGCTGGAGAAAGCCTGGTTCTTTTAGTGTTGAAAATATTCCTAAGTATTACAGGATCTGAGAAATGGTGAGATACCTCATCTGCCATGTTCTCTGGTATCCTCTTCAGGAACAGAAAAGAAAATCGGGGCAGGGTGGCATTTTGGTTAAGTAGGAAGTTTGTTCTCTAGCTGTCCAAAGTCGCGATCATTTCCTTCTGCAGCAGAATTGTCCCTTGAATGGGGCCTTCTGTCCTGATGACCCTGCACAAGAACAATTTAGGAGTTTCTGGATTGGAAAAAATCACGAGGCTGGACATCCCCTTGGTGCCCTATTTCCTTCGTCCACGTTGGCCCAGCCACCTGGTGGGGAGGGAGCCTCTGTTTTGCGAGGCGAGCTGGCAAAGTGAGCTCACTAATGCCACCTCCGCTTCTGACCTCCCTACAGGATGTACTTCGTTCTTGCTGTCCCTCCATACAGATCTTAGCTGGACAAAGGCAATCTCTACCCCACTAACAGCACCAGAGAGGGAGGGGTGCGTCGTGGCGGGAGGCGTCCCTGTTGAAGCAAGTGTGTGGACCAAGTCATCATCTCTTGTTCCCCTTTGACCTAAGAGAGCAAAGAAAGTGTGGACCAAAAGGCAGCCAAACCGATCGTGCTAGAAGGGGGTTTGCTCATTGGCTGGACTCAGGTCAGCTGACTCGGGTGGCCATGGCTTCAGGTCCTGCTGCTTCCGCGATAACAGCGCTTAATGTTCTGCGCTTTCTGGATAGTGTCGCTTATTCACCTCCTTGAACATGGCCCTGTGTTTGTGTCAGAGACACTGCAACACACAGGATGAGAGCAAACAGGGGCACTTTTGAGAAGCCAAGGGCCCCTGTCCACGTCTGAACACAGAATTTACCCACTGCCTGGAAAGCAAATTAGTATGTTTTCAAAGCCAGTCACTGGCCTCCCCACACTCTCAGGGGTAAGGAAATCCCCTCCAGGGGTGAACCGGTCCCAGCTAACTCTCACTTCAGTTGGGGTTAAATGGCCACGCGGGGGGGGGGGGTTATTTTCTAATCTCTGGCATTTCAACCATACCAAAGCCCTCCAGGTAAATCTATCTCCTCCCCTCCAGTCTCTGCAGTCAGTTTGCTTCCTGGGTTTGACTTCAGGCTTCGGATAAGAATCCACCCACTTCTGCTTTCCACTCACTGCCTGTCTTTCATCCTAGATGGGGTTTGGCGCTGCTAGAACACTCACTTTAGAAGACAACAGCCCTGTTCCAGACATTTATCAGAGGTCTGCCAAAGACTTGGGGCTTTGCCAGGCAATGGGCACAGACCTCTTTAATAAAATAACCATTACTCAAATAATTTAAAAATCTACAAAAGACACAAGAGCTCAGACACTGGGGACAGGGTCAGGGAGGAAGCTTGCTCATGGCTTGTCTGGTGCGTTGTATGTGGATAAGCATTTCCACAGCAAACCAGCCCTATGGAGTTAAAAAAAACAACAAGCCCACCAAGAGACTGGGAACTGGGCTCAATCAACACAGAAGGGTTTGGAAACTGTCGCCCTGTCTCCCGGGAGAGGCAGCAAAGCCAGCCCCTGCCTGCTCCTGCCCCTCCTCCCTCGTTCCCTTCCTGTGCCCAGTCCAGAGCCAAGGGCTGTGGTTAGAAATGGTTCTCAGTGCAGTTAGGCAGTGGCTGGTCCCAGGGGCTGGCAGTTCACGGTTGCTATGCCCAGGGCTTCAGGCTGTCACAAGATGACACACTGCAGTTTGTGAGTGCCGGTGGCTCTGTCTCCTCGCCATTTTGTCTTCTTTTTCTTCTTCTGGTTTTTCTCTGGAACCTGTTGCCTATTGAATGAAGAAAGTAAAGACAACGTCAAAGCAAGCCTTTTCTTTTTCTTTCTTTCTTTTTTCTTTCTTTCTTTCTTTTTTTTTTTTTTTTGCTTCCTTTGTACTGTGACTCCCCCTCTGTCCTCTCTGTGACTCCCGAGTCTCTGACAGCCCTAGGCTGGAGGGAGAACTTGAGAGTACTGCTGTCCCGGCCACCCAAGGAGCCCAGGCTATGTGGCTTTTCTTAGTTTGAGAGGGAAAGAGAGAGGAAGGGAAAATGAGAGTCCCCTGCCGTCTATCGGTGACTAGACTGAGTTCAGACCGTAAGCCTGCCGTGCCCTATAATGGAGCTGGTGCTTGGGCTCATTTTTCTTTTTCGTATTTTAGATAAAATAACTGGCCAACTGGGTGCCAGAGCTTTTACACTTTTCCTGTTAACATTTCCTAGTCCCAAAGGTTGCTTTGGCTGCTACAGTTCCATAAGAGACACGGCAGCTTGGGAAGTCCGACAACTGCCAACACAAGTGTGACGTGAGGTCTGGGCAGGGAAGTGAGGATGAACTCAGGCCGTGGAGCATGTGTGGGTGTGTGCAGAGGTGTGCACATGGCCGGGGACCAAGAGGTGGTAAACAAGGGGCACCATTACAGGCTCAGGTCTGATTCATAGCTTACCAACAGCCTCTGAGTCACCGTGTAAGGTACTGAAGACAGGGCTTTAACTGTTGGGGATGTTAAAGGCTTAGAAATTGGACTGGATCTGGTAGGGGCAGAGCCAGGATTCAGCTTCCATCGTTCAAAGGGAAGTGAATACGGTTTTAAAGAAACGAATATCCATGAGTCTGTTCTCAAAGCTGCTGGCACTTGAAGATCCACAGGTTGTGGGTCTTGGAAGACACACATAGTGGCTCTGGAATTTGAGTCTAGGGACCATACTTGGCTTTTTTGGGGTGCTGCCTTGGGGTCTCTAATATCAAGGGCAATGGTAGAAAGAGGGGCTTGCCTCTTTGTCATGTTGGATATGTTGAAAGCTTAGGGTTCTGAGGTACTAGGATAACTGATCTCCACAGTATGCCTGCAGCCCCCCCCCCATTATACCTGGGGGCAGTGTAGAGGTAGGAGGGTAAAGGCAGGGTGAGGGGGTGCAAAAAGTCACAGGAAATGGCAAAGTAGGCTAGGAATCACCCAGTCTCTCAGGAGTTCTGTTCCTCACCTGTTCCTGTTGTAGCCTGGCTCCCCCTTTCCACCAGAGAGGGGATAGCCAGGGAGGGCACAACTGAGTACAATGCTTACCTAATTACTCTAACTAGGTCATGGAAGGTTTTGTCCACGTTGAGAGGCGGGTCCTTGGCACTGGTTTCTATATATGGGATCTGGAAAACAAAGCTCAGCTTGGTCAACCTGGCACCGTGACCCACAGAGCCCTCTTCCGCCTTTAAAAACGCACACTTTAAGCTGGGTGGTGGCTCACACCTTTAATCCCAGAACTCAGGAGGCAAGGGTACGTGGAACTCTGTGAGTTCGAGGCTAGCCTGGTCTACAGAGATAATACCAAGACAGACAGAGCTGCACAGGAAAACTCTTGTCTCAGAAACAAAACCAAAACAAAACTCAAGAGGTTCCAAGTATCTGACAGAACACCCCCCCCCCAAAGCTGTATAGCTTCTTGCCTTGTAAGGCTAGAGAGTTTGGCTGATGGCTTCTCGAACTCCCTCTTGTTCCCTAGTCACAGAGATACTTAATAGCTCCCTAAAATAGAATCCAGTCTTTTTCTACTCTAGAGCAAAGTGCTCTGCTTCTCACACCAAGTTCTCTCATACCTAGCCTTCTTCATGTTTCTTTTGGGGGTGGTCTCTGACCTTTTCCCTGAACTCCTCCGAAGTGAACTTCAGTGGGGGAGGCTGAGGAGGTGTGAACTGAGAAGGACTCTGGACCTGGGTCACCCTGATCTCTTACGACCAGCTCTCCAGCCCAGCCCACTCTAGTTTACTCTAGAAGCCTGGAAGCTTTCCCCAAGGATGATGCTTTGATGACAGTCTCTCGCCTTAGGGAGTGGCACATGGAAGCTGTGGCAAATGGGACCCCATGAGCTATGTCCCCACCAAGACTTGGACCAGCAGAGTGGAACAAAGGCTTGGGGAGAATAAGACAATTCTAGTTTCTACAACGGGTGTATCCCAGAGAACTAGGATATCATCCCTCCACACACAGGGCTTGAGAGTTCAGGAAAACATGCCCTGGCCTCCTGGATGTGAAGTAAGCTGGCAGAGGTTAGACTGAGTGACTTTGCAACTTCCCATAACTTATTTTTCCTGGTCATAAAATTAGTGCCTTTTATTCTAATACATTTAAAAAAGATAAGTATGGTGAAGAAGGTACTTCATCCATTCCTTAAATTCATGGGAAGGGTGGCAGAGCAAGCTAAGGAGTTAGGGCAGTCAGCAGGAAGATTTTCCCAGGACACACAGTGGTAGGTCAGCTTTGGAGCGTTTTGTGAGCCAGACACCATGCCTGTGCATGGCGGGCATTCCTGGTAAGAACCAGGTAGAACCCTA
This sequence comes from Micromys minutus, assembly GCF_963924665.1. Taxonomy (NCBI): domain Eukaryota; kingdom Metazoa; phylum Chordata; class Mammalia; order Rodentia; family Muridae; genus Micromys; species Micromys minutus. Next base: position 30,871,399 of record NC_137956.1, read on the forward strand.
CCTATGGCTCAGGACACTGTGCAGCCCTGTGTACATGCAGAAGAGAGACAGGAAACCATCCACAGTCAGATCCCCTTGACATCCCACCGTCCCGGGAGTTCGGCCATCCTCAGCATCTAGGGGTCTGCAAACACAGTAGTCGGCTGACCCACCTTTCTTTCTCTGGCCCCATATCCAGATCTGTGAGCAAATGCTGTTGGTTCTAAGATGTTCAGCCCAAATCTTGCTACCCTCGAGTGCTTCTCAGCCTCTGGTGGGGCACTGGGGCAGCCCCTGCGTAACTCTCTGTTCTTCTCTTTTCCCAGTGGACTATTGTCAACATATCTCAGGAGAGAAGCTGCTCAGCTACAAGTTACATCTCTCTTAAACCCTCCAGTGGCCATCCTTCTCAACCTCCATAGGAGCCATAACTGCTTAAGTCACCTCGCTGACTACACTTCTCATGATTCACTCCCATGTACCCGATCAGTCACCGCCGCTCGGTTGCCAGCCCGCAAACTCCAACCATGGGGCTCACAGATCATAATCCTTTACTAGAATGTTCTTTTCCCAGATACCTGTCTGGCCATTCCTCTGTCTCCTTAAGTCCCTGCGGAAATAGACCCAGCCCACCCTATTTAAAAAGATACTTCCGGTTCCCAATCCTGACGCCCCTCCCCCTTTCCCGATTTGTTTGTTTCCGTAGGATCTGTCACCTGCAGACAAACTGCTATTTATCTTGGTTATTGCCTGTCTCCATTACTAAGCGTAAGCACCTAAAGATAGGGAACCATTGCTCTCCAGGACCTAGGATAATGGAATTAATAAAGGAATTAATACAGAAGACAGACAGACAAAACTAGCTCCCAGCATGCCTTTCTTTGTGTAGTCCACTGGGTAGAGATAGGGCTACCTTGCAGCTGACTTTCCAGATGATAGGCAGGGTCCACGGAGGCCAGTGCACTGTGCCAATATGGGGGTTGGGAGCAGAGACCTAACCCAGCACTATGGAGAAGGCAAGAGCGTTACAATGAACTGAGAAAGCTAAAGTACTATGATAGGCTATAAATGAAACAACCTCAGTGCCAATGTTTACCAAGTAGGGACAATGGCGCCTATGGTTGTAAGGGTAGAGGACTTGATATGCTTGCTTTCCCAGCACACTGCTGGACCTGCAGGCGGGAGTCCTCAGTGAACAGAGCCCATGGCAGCTCAGCATAACTAGGTGCTAGCTCATGAGCAGGAAGAGCTATCACCTCTGGACAGCCGGGTGCTGGTTATGTGCTTCCTCAGGCAGATCAGCCCTCAGCCAGGAAGATGCTGAATACCACAGCTACCAGGCCAATATGAAGGCAGCTGTTCACACCTCTACCCCAGAGCCTCTTATGGCTGCAGAGGGTGTTTTCTCTGCTGGTTTCAAATAATACCCCCAACACTGTGCCCTGTGGCCTCTCTGTGGAGTCTCGCTGCTCAGGAGGAGGCCTGAGTCCTATTTCCAAAGACCAGCACTGCAGGAGGAAGGGCATCTGGACTTTCACACAGAGCCCTGGGGCCCAAACACGCATGCACGTATGTCCACTTACATTGTATTTGGTCGCCATTTCTTTTCCTTGGTCCCTGGTGATTTTCCTTAGGTGCATCAAATCCACCTTGTTGGCCACAAGGATCATTGGGAATGACTCCCTAGGAAACAGGAGAATTCAGATCATAACAGTGAGATTCATCCTCCTATCCCAGCAGGTGATGCCCACCAGACTCTGGGTCAGCCTACCCCCACAGCAATTCCCCAGTGGGCCTCCTCTTTTCCAGGAGACAGGGGCTCAGACACAAGGAGTCCGGGGTCTGCTGCAAGGCTAGCTGGCCTGAGGCTGTTGGTGTAGGACCTGGCTACCCAGACTCTCAGTTCTCTAAGGCTCTGATACACAACCATGCCGGGCCCTCGGCCAGGCCTTGTGAAGAGCAGCAGGGACGGGGCTGGCACTGCACATGAATGGCAGCAGCAAAACGAGAATGGATCCCAGAAGAGAGGCTCCCAGAAGTGCAGGATGGCAGGGCACGCCCCATCAGCATCTTCCCGACTTTTGAACGAAACAAAACAGGCATTTGGGGTAACATTGAATATTTTCACATTAAAAAAAATGAAATTAAAAATGCTACTTTTTAATTTCTTTGATTAGCAAGTAAATTAAGACTTCCCCACTCCTGGAGCACTTAGGGTGTCTCTTTAGAGGTCCATATATTCATGGGCTGAATGTACATTGATCAGTTGTAGCTCTGCGTGTCTGTGTTGCCCTGCCAGGCAATGTTATGAGCCCTTCTTCCTGCAGAACGGTCATTGCCTGGGTTTCTCCATCTTTATTGGCATTCAGTCAAAACTTGCTCTTTTCCTTCATTTACATTTTCTTTTTGCATTGCTTCTTAGACTGCCAGTATTAGACGGGCTTAAACCAGACACTAGGTGATTTGATTAGGTTATAGAGTATGGAGGGGAAAAAAAGCCTTTTATAAGGGACTTGTAAAACCTTGCAGTCAAATGCAATTGAATCAATTCCAATGTGTTCTGGAGAGGAAATTTACTTTTTGTAATGCAATTTGGTTAAATTGAAGTTAGAAACAGGGATGTTACTAATGATTACTTACTTGATTGAGGGTGTTTATGAAAATGGGAGGGGCATAAGGCTTGGTGACTTGGGAGCAGCTTAGGAAGCAAGAGTCAGGGGAGACCTTAAAGCAGTGGTTCTCAACCTTCCTAATTAACCCTTTAATGCAGTTCCTCATGTTGTGGAAACACCCCCAACCAAAAAATTACTTTGTTGCTACTTTGTAACTGTAATTTTGCTGTTACGAATTGTAATGTAACTATCTGATAGACACCCCCAAAGGGATGTCACCAACAGATTGAGAACTGCTGCCTTAGAGGAAATAACAGAGAAATCTGTAGGGGGAGGGAAAGAAAAGGAGAGGGAGGGAGGAAGAGGAGAAGGAAGAGAGGAAGGAGCAGGGGGAGGAGGGAGAGGGAAGAGGGAGCTTTCATAAGCCAAGGAGAGTAAGGAGGCCCTGTTTGCTGCCCTCACCTGTCCTTGACACGTAGAATGAGCTGGTGGAAGCGGTCCACATGCTCGAAGCTGGCCTTGTCAGTGACAGAGTAGACGATGAGGAAGCCATCCCCCGTGCGCATGTATTGTTCCCGCATGGCACTGAACTCCTCCTGCCCAGCTGTGTCCAGAACTGGAGAGGAATGAGGTCATTCAGGGACTGTCCCCGCACCTACTGGAGTGACTACAGACTATAGAACCTCAAGCTGCTGCTGCTGCTGCTGCTGCACCCACTGTGGCTGGCTCAGACCCAGCTGTCCTCACAGGAGGACCTGCCTCAGTGTAAGGCTCTTCCTGGCTCATTTCAACCTCCTTCCTCACTGGACCTCAATTCTGTGGCCCAAGGACAAGCCTCATGAAGTCAGAGGGATCAACTTTCACAAGTCCCTCTGGGAAACCTCAGAGCTGGGTTTGGATTGAGTTCTCTGCGGGGTAAGCTTGACTCTCTGCCTCCAGTTCCTCCTGCACACGTGTGGAAACAGAGCCTTCACTTTGAAGCTCTCTCAGGTGGGGGTAGCTCCAAAGAAACCAGGCTGGTTTAGAAAGGCCTCTTTAAGCCCTATGTGTATGGACAGACAAATGCAGACCTTGGGGAAGGAGTCGCCTTCTGAAATCAAGGTTTCCATCATAGGATGGAAATGGCAGGAAGAGTCATCTAGTGCAGAATCAAGTATAGTTGAGGAGGCACTTACAACCCCCAGCCATGCTCAACACCCCCACTGCACAGACCCCTGATGCCCACTAGTTGAGACCTAACCCCAAAGACCTAATACCCATATTATATTTGAATAATTAAAAGAACAGGCAGCTAAGCAACTTGGTGTATTCATTTAAGAAATACCCAAGTGCCTACTACATGCTAGGCAGGTTGTAGGTCCTTTGGTTGCAGGGCAAATGAGGCCAAAACCTAGTGGCAAAGGCACTGAATGGTTGATATAACCTTACTAGAGATAAATACATAGTGTAAGGCTTGATCAGAAGGGCGACTGCAGATTTCATTGTCGTTCTGGGCAGGTCAAGAAGCTACCTCTCAGTGATGACTTTTGAGCAATGACTAAGAGCAGAAGGAATCAGAGTTTCGTGACCTGGGGAGCAACGTTCCTGCAGAAGGGGATACCCCCAAAATTCTGAGGTAGTGGTGTGGCCAGTACCTTACGGTCCAAGGGTGACAGGCAGGTCATCAGAGTCTGTTGCCTTATGTCCTTCCTCCTCCTGAGCATGGTAAGGCCCAGTGGAGAACGTAGGCAAAGAATGAAAGCATCCAGGACATTGTGCAAAGGCTAGTCCAATGCTGGGGGCCAGAAGGAAAGCTATCAGTGGAAGCAGAGAACTAGTTAAGAGCCTCATGGTAATCTAGACAAGACAGATTGGACCACGCTGGGAAGAGAAGTGACCAAATGCTGAAAACCTTCTCAGACACGGTGGCACCGAGGATGCTGCTGAGGCCTGAGCTGAGCAACCGAGGTAAAGAAGACAATGAAGACAGAGCTTATGGGGATCAGACTGTGACATGTGCTGACATGAGAAGAAAAGAGGTGAGAGATTCTCGTGTAGAATCGCTGACGGGCAGGTGGCAAGGAAAGCCACAGAGTGAGAAATCTGGGGACCAGGCTGGATTCCTCCAGTTCTGCCCCTTCTCCTAAATAATCCCTAGTCTTCGTGGCAAGCAACGAAACATACGAAAGCGGTATGATTTCTCACATGCATGGGAAGAGATGAATGCGAGATCAGAAATCATGACACCAATGTTGTAGTTAATGTATTCACAGACTTTGAAGGTCTCTATTATTTAAAAAAAAAAAAAAAAACAGACATCATTCAAAAGTTAAAGCTCAATATGGATCTGGAAATAAAAGAGACTCCGCTGAATCTAGACATAGTAGAGCATACCTATAATGCCAGCACATGGGAGGTAAACGCAGAAGAAACGGGAGTTCAAGGTCATTCTTGGCTACATAGGGAGGGATTTCAAGGCCAGGCACAAAAGCCCTCTGTAAAGGGAAATGCTCATGTTTGACATTGCATGGACTCCCCGATGCTTTCTAAAGTCTTAGAGAACACAAGTCATTAGAGTGAAATCTAAATCCACAGCAGAGAAAGTTGGATCCCCACAAGCAGGCAAATGGAAGAGCAAACATCTGAACGCAGTAAAACCTGTCACTCAATCTGAAGACTGCGGAAGCCAGGCTTGGTGGTCGGGCCTGCTCTCTCCGCTACTTAAGAGCCTGAGGTAGGAGGATGAGACATTTATATTGAACCAAGCAACTTACCAGGACCCCGCCTCAAAATCAAGGTTAAAAAAGAAAGGTTAAGGAAAGAGAGGGGGTGCTGGGGTATAGCTCAGTGGCAGAGAACTGGCCGGGCGTGTGTGAGGTACTAGGTTCAAATCACAGCAGCACAAATACAAAGCAAGAGAGTGCATGATGGTTTAGAACTAAAATCTACGATGACCCCGGAGTGAGGGATGGGCCAGGAAATGGTGGCTGGTTACAGGCTGAAGAGGCCTAACCAGCAAGTTCAATATCTGAAGGGCTCGGAAGTAAGAAAGGTCTTCTTCCCAAATACAAAACTCCCTCAAATCTAAAGCAATGATGGTATTTTTAAAAAAATGGTTGTTGAGAAGAGGAGGGGAGCATGAGTTTAAATTTTAAAATTAGTTTGTTCTTTAAGTGTGTGTGTGTGTGTGTGTGTGTGTGTGTGTCTGTATGTTCATAAGAATACAGTGCCCAGAGAGGCCATAAGCAGGTATCAGATGCTCTGGGTCTGGTTACAGGCTGTTGTGAATGCCTCAGCATGAGGCCTGGGACCCTAACTCAGCTCCTCCACAAGGGCAGTATATTCTCTAACCCTCTGAGCCTTATTAACTTTGGTTTTGTGCTTCCTTATTCTGGTAATGGTTAAAGGTATTTAGCCTGAAGGCCTCACTTTGTTGGGGAAGAGGCTCTGGATCCTAATTATATCCTGATGCTGAAGAAATAAATACAAGTTCATTCACTCATAGGTCTATGTCATAACTTTCTGAAGAATGGAGATAAAGCCTCAAACTCCCAGTCAATAGAAGAGATAAAGGCTTAGAGAGACCCTATCTCTCTCTTTCTCTTTCTTGCTCTCTCTCTTTCTCTCTCTCTCCCTCTCTCTCTCTTTCTCTCTCTCCCCCTCTCTCTCTTTCTCTCTCTCCCTCTCTCTCTCCCTCTCTCTCTCTCTCTCTCCCTCTCTCTCTCTCTCACACACACACATACACTCACACACACAAGCACACACACATGCACACACGCACACACACGTAAAAAGGAAACTATTTGAAAAGAAAAGAAAAAGATGGGGAGAAGAGAGAATCATGGGAGTAATTGTATACATGCATTAATGTGTCATAACAAGGTCCATTATCTTATGCAATGTATGCTATTAACATTTAAACAATAATTATAGAAAATTATGAATGATCAAAATTAATACGACCTAATATGCCAGTAAGAACTAGCATATAAAACTGAAGACACAAATGGCTGAAAGTTATTCTTCGCCAGATGGGCCCTGCAGCCAGGAGGAGGTGACAGCCTCTGCTTTGACTCACAGACCCCTTCTGTGTCCTTTCACTTGGCCTTCCTAGGGGAGGCTGAAGCTCTCAGAAAAGCAACTCTGCCTGTTTTCATGAAGGTAGGAGGCCTCTGGAGAAGTAAGGAGACCTTACTTACTGGGGGAAGAGGTGTTCTGCCAGTATGTGGTGGTACAGACAGCATGGGGGCCAGAGAGTCTCCAGATGGAAAACACCAGTGCAACGGGATCACGTGGAGGCTGCTCGAAGCATCAATTCCACATGCTAGCACTGCACAATTCTCAGGTGGGCGGACAGCCAGCCTGGGCCTTTGATGTATCTGTCAAGACTGATTCCTCCTCTCCTCTTCCTGCTCTTTATTTATCTCGATATGGGTCTGGCCACCTAGATCCAGACTAGTGTCCAGTTTCCAAACACATGCTGGAGCTATGACTTTCAACCTGGAAGCGTATTATTCCCTCCTCTCCGGTTGTCCCAGCCACTGTGGCTCAGAGGCTGACCTGTGAGGAGGTCTCCCTCGTGGAGAGCCTCTCACTCTCACCTCTGCAGTCTTCTTCCAGCCTGTGCCTTCAGCTCCTCAGACCTGTGCCTCATAACCTGGCTTGGCTCTGCACTTCATAGTAAGTAGCAAAGATCAGGAGCCAGGCACTGTTCTCTTGGTCTTCCCCCAGATGGGGTGGGCTCCGAGGTGGGCTCAAAAGGGTGTACAGAAACACAAGGGGCATCCCATGACTCAGGCAAGGAATGCCATGACCTTTTAGCTTCAAGGGAAAGCATTAAGACACACAAGAGTTCTAGAGTACAGAATAAAGACAGTGATTTCAAGGGTGAGAATGAAAGAGTGGGCTCTGCCACTCCTCTGCCATGTGTGAGGTGTGTGTCTGTGTGTGTGCATGGGTGATGCCCTCCCCTGAGGTAATCAGAAGAGCTGGCCCTGGGGTCACAGAGATTAGGTGAGCTGACCCTGCTTCCTGCCGATGGCAGCATGATGGGTGAGCTAATCAGAGCAGGGCTTGACCTGGTGGAGTGGATATGGGAGAATGAGCAAGCTGACCAAGCTCCTATACCACCTGGGCCCAATTCCAGGGCTCCACGTTGACCCATTCCAAAATCTATATCATCTGTGAATGGTTGTCATGGGTGAAAGAGCCAGTCCTGCAAGATCTCCATGACACAGGGCAACAGCAGGATAACTGGGAGGAGTCCCAGTGAGGATCCAATACTGATGATGTCACAGAAGCCAGAGACCTTGAACCAGACCAATGACTCATGGCTATGGGCATCTGCAAGATGTGTGGCCAGAGGGATACACTGTGGGACACACTGTGACACACTACAGATGATGACACACTACAGTGAGATGTTTTCTGTGCTCTGTGTGTGTGTGTGTGTTACTGGGGATGGGTGCAAGAGTGAAGGGTGGATTTGAGGGGACAAGGAGATGAGCAGGTCTGGAGTGTATGATGTGAAACTCACAAAGAATCAATAAAAAGTTGACAGACAGACAGACAGACAGATAGATAGATGGATGATAGATTGGTTTCTGGAGATGATATATCTCCAAAGACCATATCTAGAGTTTGTTCTTTCTGCAAATCCCAGGCCTACTATGGGGAGGGAGGACAATCAAGCCTATTTTCCAGGCAAGTTAGGTGGGAAGCTTGTGCCTCCTTAGCTATATAATCCATGTGCATCAAGCCACATCACCTCACAGAGCATGCACAGCAACAGATGACAGGCTTGCTCCTTCCTCTCCGAACTGTGCTCCCTCTCTGGGTCAGCTGTGTAACAGGGAAAGGTTGGGTGCCCGGAAGCCTGGCTGGGTGCACCAACCACTCACTGTCCCCTAAAGAGGACCTGTTTTGGTTTTGTTTTTTGTTTTTTTTGTTTTTTGTTTTTTGTTTTTTGTTTTTTTTTTTTTTTTTTTTTCAGCTGCAAAGCACTGGAAGGCTGTGAAAGCCAGGCCACCCCACTGTGGACTGTGGCCAGGGAAGGAGCCACATTTTTACAGAGCCTCCAGCTGGCTTCCTGGCCCTGGGGGGAGGATTCCCTCTGGTAACGACACCAACTTTCTCAACATACGGCCAAAGGACAATGGTAAGTAATATTCCACAGCTACTAGCCCCCAGGATGCCTGTTCATGACACCATGCTATTCCAGCTGTGGGGCAAGAGTGAGGAGACTGCGGGGTAGGTGTGTATGAGGCCCAAGATCCCCTGGGTTGGTGTGCAAATTGTAGGTGTGTGTACCCCCTCCTCCCCATTCTGGGAAGATACTCCACGACTTTGCGGAGTTTGTAGAGGCACCAGGGACACTCATCCTCAGAGGCTGCTCTCAGGGATGGGAATGTTATGGTTTGAATATTAAAATACACTGAAGGCTTGGCTCCCAGCTAGTGCCTCTATTTTGGGAGGTGGCAAAAAGTTTAGGCAGTAGGGCCTAGGTAGAGAAAGTAGGTCATTGAGGACAGGCTCTTGAAGGCACTCTTGCCTCTGGTCCCTTTCTCCCTGCCTCCCTCCCTCTCTTTGCTTCCTGGCAAACACCTTCCTACGCTCTATGCTCCTGCTACTGTGATGTTCAGCCTCACCTCAGGCCCAAAGTGATGGTGCTGGCAAACTATCAAGCAAACCCTCTGCCATGGTGAGCAGAAATAAACCTTTCTTCCTTTTAAGTTGTTCTCTCAGGTGTCCGTCAGTGATGAGAAGACTGACAGCCCGTGAGAAGGAGGTGCAGAGGACAGCAAAGGCCTCAGTGGCATAACCAGAATTCAGGAGCATCATGGGAACACAGCAGAGCCTGGGAGGGGCCCTGGTAGCTGGGAAGAATGGAGAGACAGAACGCCGGCCCACAACCTGGATTCTATTTCACAGTCCCTCTGGGAGGCCAAGCCCATTACAAGTGAAGAAACTGAGGCTGGCTGAGATCAGTAAGCTTCAGGCCAGTGCCAACGAGCGATGGAGTAGGTCTTGAACTCAACCTTTGCATCTAGTTCCTATGCCTACCTACCTATGAGCAAGAAGCAAACAGAACATGTCCAAATTCTGATAGCAGGCAGGTAGTAAAGGGGGCGGGGGAGACAGACGCCTCGGCTGTGGAGGGCTTAAAGCTGTTCTTATAACACCCACTCCAAAATGGCTTCATCATGTTCTCCCCAGACCCTATACATGTAGGCAGACATGTATGCCTGGGAAGAGACGATGTATGGCTGTCCCTGGTGGCTTCCTTTTAATGGAGTCCTAAGCAGCTAAGGACTCTAAACACAGTCACCACCATCTAGGTTCCTAATCCCCTGTCGCTGATTTCTCCTTTGTTCTCACCTCCATCCTTTTCTTAGAAACAAGAATAAATGTCACCATCCTTCCCCCCAGAACAGCTCGCCCCGTCTGTGGGACCCTCCTACAATGTGGGTGGGATGCAATGTTAAACATGTGGCCCCTAACAGTGCCGCTGGGAGAACTAAAAACGTCAAGTCTACAGAGAACCAAGCAGCTGAGTGTCCCAGCAACACTCTCCACCCAAGAGTCAAGTGTCATCCGAGGGGAGACAGTCCCAGGAACCAATGAAAGAGTGGGCAGGGCTTGTGTCCATACACCAGAATGTCAGCTACACACAAAGAGAAGACGCTGAATGTCTACCGCAGCTCAGAGAACCTTCCAAGCACCGACGCTATACAAGGTGTGAGAACAGGTAACTACACAGGGGCAGGGAGCAGAGTTTGGGGTCTGGGGGAGGAGATGAGGAGTAGCTGTTCAAAGATGAATGTTCTGGGGGATAGGAAAACATTCAGGAGTTAATGGCTGTAATTTTAGAGACTATTAATTTAAAGATCAATTGGTGATTTTTAAGTGCACAACTTTGACAGGTGTGGTGGTTTGAACAGGTGTGGCCTCAATAGATTCATTTGTTTGGATGGTTGGCATGGGGGAATGGCACTTTTAGGAGGTGTGTTACCATGGAGGGAGGGGTCTTCTATGCTCAAGCTATGCCCACCATGGTACACAGTCTCCTGCTGTCTGTGAATCGAGATGTAGTGCCTCCAAGCAAGGATGGAGTAGAGTAAGGGTCAGCCTGTCCTCTTTTTCCTAAACACAGTGGTTTGAGGGATTTCCCTCTTTTGCTGTGGGAGTAAGTATGGCCACTGGCCTCAGGTGATGAATCCAGCCTAACAGGTCTGTGCCTGACCCTTTCTCCTGGCTATGTGAGCCATTCCTGCAGAAATGCTTCCAATGGCCTGGGACAGGCTTTGCAAGTAGAGCGCTCTCCTTACAGGAGCCAGCTCCTACATCCTTTCTGCTGGTACTTGGTTCTCAGAGTTATGCAGGTACTACTTGATGTGCCCCCTCTAATGCTGGCCATGGGGTGGTGAGCATAAGTGGGTCAAAGCCCCAGTCCAGAAAAAAAATCTCTCAATACACAGGAAGTTCCTTCCTGCCCTTCCCAGGTCCTCTCTTCCTGCTCTCCAGAAAGAACATGGATTCAAATGTTCAAGGAAAAGCCAGGTCCAGGCCCCCGAAGAAAACAAGAGCACTTGTGTCTAGCTTTGGGCAGAAGCCAGGGTGGAAATGTCCTGGCTTCCGAGGGTGCCAGAGGAGAGACGGCTAGGCTTTTGCTCCTCACAAAGAATGAGCCCTTGCTGAGGAGAAGAGGAACAGCAAGGTTATGAGCCTGGGTCCCAGAGCTCCTAGGCAGGAAGGGTTTGGAGAATGGCTCTTTGATGTTTTGTGGCAATGGATGTCCCAGAGGCTGGCAAGCAGAGTGAGCCTGGAGCCAGATGGGGAGGGGAGGCCCAGAAACACTTACTTCTCCTGTAAGGGGGCAGAGGTGTGTGCCAACAGCTGTCCTGCATGCTTAACGCTTGTGCAAAAGCAGAAGTCAGCATGAGAAGATGGAGAGCATAGTTGGTGGGGTCAGGAGGCTGAGGCCTGGATCAGCCATTAACCAGGTGTGGCTCCAGGTAAGTCGCTTCTCAATCTGCACTCAGTTGAGCAAGAGGCTGACCTGATGTGCTCAGCAGCCTTCAGGCACTAGCCCAGCAGAATCAACAGGGACAGGACATTGCTTAGACAAGGGACTGAACAGAGGAACCCAAAGAGAATTACAGGCCACATTTATAGCTGCTCTTTTCATATCGGTCACAAGAGGGGAAGGCACAAGTGTCTATCATTAGAAGGCGTGACACCAGGGAGTGATACACAATGCAGTGTGGTATTAGCCACCTTTAAAAGGGAAGGAAAGTCAATGCTAAGTAGAAGAATTCATCTATGAATGGGCAAGTGTACAACACCACTCATATATATGGGGCATGTAGTGTTCTCAAGACAGGAAGTAGAATGATGAATGCCATGATTGGGTGGAACAGGAAGTCCCTGTGTAGATAGCTAAGCAGGTATCAGTGTGGGGAGGGTGAAAAGGTTCTGGAAATGGGTGATGTATATTAGATAATATATCCAAGGATATATACTGAGCAACACATACCTATACATTTCAATGTAGTTCCAATAGTGTATTTTATGATACAGATATAGATAAACAGATACACCTCACAACAGAAAGCCTCAAACATACAATTCCAAGACTCTGCTTAAGGTTCAGAGCTTCCTGATTCAGTACTGGAATGAAGTGATTCACATAGGCACCAGCCAGAGCAAGGAAGGGTCCAAGAGACCAGGAGAGAATCCAGACAGCCAGGAGGAAGCCCTGAAGAGAACCCACAGTCAATGGGAAGACAGACAGTACAGAGGAGATGTCCACAGCTCTGCCCATGGGCTGTGAAGTGAGGGTCTCGAGCCCCCTGGAAAAGAATTTAAAGGCGGCTTGATCCAAAGCCCAGGGGCTGCACAGAGAGGGATGGAATGGCCTTCTGCCTCCATCCTCCAGGTTCTGTGAGGAAACCCCTACTGCAGGTCCTTGAAATAAAACAAGAAACACGTTTGCCTGGGAGTAGAACCTCATAGTCATCCTCCTGAGTGTGCGCACAGACATGACCACAGACACGGGGAGGAGAGCACAGGAAGGAAGGCAGGCCAGGGGTGGGATGGAATTCGGACAATCCAGCTGTGTGCCTTCTCCCTGGGAGTTCAACTCTTACTCCCTAGGGCCACCAGAATTGGCTTGTCACATTGAAGAAAAGCCTCATGCCCAACCGATTATGCATTGTGTGGTGGCCTCTGGGTGTTTGGGCCAATGCTAGCTGTCAGAAACTCAATGTATCGGTCGGTTTCACCAACACTGACCAAGTGCCTGAGAAAACCAGCTCAAGGGAGGAAGGATTTACTCAGGGATTTTTAGTTCACAGTCCTTGGCTTTTGTCGATCACAGGACTGTGCTGAGGCCAAGTGTCATAGTGGCAAGGATATGTGGAGGACAAAACTGTTCGTCTCGGGGTGGACAGAAAGCAAAGAGCAAGGGAGGGACTAGAGACTGGGTAGAACTTTCAAAGACACACCTCCAGTGACCTGCTTCCTCCAAGAAGCTCCCACCTCCAAAAAGAGTACCACTTTCTAGTGACCAAAGCACTTAACGGAAGACAGACATTCCGTATACAAGTGATAACATTCGACCGTATTTTTCATCTGTAACAGTGGCCACCACAACAGCATGCATAAGAGGTAAAGTGTACATTCATGGGTTTTTCAGCAGCAATGGTCCATGACATCATCACTACCATGATGACCCCACCCCCACTGTCACTGCCATCATTGCTCATCACCATGCCACCATGCTTTTGTCCTTCCTCAGTCTGAGACAAGAAAAAGCAAAATCCAGAGCACTTTGAGATTGGTGGGGTACTGGATGACTGAAGCCATCTACCCCCAGATTTAGCACAGTTGGTACCCAGCAGGGAAGCAGGACCCCAGAGCACTGGTTATGTTCAGGCCTAAATATGACAGGCCTTGATTAAGGTTCTCTGTGGAGGTTTGGTCTGTTGCTGTGAACTGTAATGCTGAATACTGGCCCTGGTTGCCTCAGGGACATGAGAATCAACACGCAAACCAAGTGATTGCTAAGTAGCATTGCTCCTTAACTTAAAACTATTTTGGTTGACTAAAGATGTCTACAGCCTATAGGTGGGCAGACATGAGGTGGTTGGGGTTTTGGTTCTAGGACTTGGGGTCTGAGGCAGAGACCAGCAGAGGAGGAGGAGGAGGTGGAGAGAGGAGAAAATGCCATGGGGTAATCTTGAAAACATGGCTGTGAGGACCGGCCAATTGGAGTTAAGAGCTGCTCAGATGAAACATGGCAGGTTGTAACTCAGGATTATTGATGGGGAAGTAGATGATAAAAGCTTAGAGGGTAGATACGTGCCCAGCTCTAGTGTATTAAAAGTCTTATAATCAACATAAACGTTTTGTGTCTTTTATCTGGGAACTGAATGATCAAAGGTAGAGACCCCCATTGAGATTTATTATTATTACAGCATTCTTTATAAGCGGGTGATGCTTTTAAAAGCCATACTCAGATGAAATGTTTTAAGCCTTGTTTAAAATGGGAGGATCTGTGTTGTAGAATGTGCTAGTCTGGGCATCTCTTATCTATTCTTAGAGAGGCCTAGGTGGGCAATGCCATATGCCAAGTGTCCTGGCTAGTATTATGGCAACGTGACAAAAGCTAGGGTCATCAGAGAGGAGGGAGCCTCAATCGGAGAAAAAATGGCTCCATAGGATTCAGCTCTAGGTAGGACCTGGATTGCACTTGCTAAATTAGTGATCAATGAAAGAACAAACCCATCGTGGGAGGAGCCACCATCCCGGGCTGGTGAAGGAAGCCATGAGGAACAAGCAAGGAAGCAGCACCCCTCCATGGTCTCTGCATCAGCTCCTGCCTCTGGGTTCCTGCCCCAGTGGAAATTTCCTATCCTGACTTCCTTCAGTGGTGGACAGTGATATGGAAGAATAAGCCAAACAAACCTTCCCTCCCCAGCTTGCTTTGGCTATGGTGTTTTATCACATAAAAACCCTATCCCATTAAAACGCATAGAAAATCTAAGACTCTGAGTCAGGTCCGGTCTCACTGATCTGAGCTTCTAAAGTCATCTTATGGCCATGTTTACCCTGTCTCTGCTGTGAAGAAATGTTACCACAACCTCTAAAAGTCATTCTGGGAAATACTGGTTTCTCCCTGAGAAGCAAATGTTCAAAGTTACTTAGAAAAACATTAAAGAAGCTTACATGGCAATAAAAAGAAATAACATTGACTGAGCCACAGCTTGTACCAGGAGGTGTTCTCCTCTCTCTGTATTATGCAAGAATGTTTTCCGTGGAACACAGCCCAAAAAGAAGTGCCAAAAATGGTTCTTTTGGGGGAATCCTAACACACTCTACTAATGTGCTCCTAATGCACATCGTATGGTAAAGGGTTTTATCAGACCTGCAGTAAAGAAACTTATTTCCATGTATTTAACTTAGTCTGTCCTAAAGTGTGGCATATATTCCAACAGATGGCACCTGCAATTATTTTAGAAAGTGCATGCTGGGTGGGATGGCGCATGGCTTTTGTCCAGCACTCTGGAGACAAAGGCAAGCAGATCTCTGTGAGTTCAAGGTCATCTTGATCTACATAGAGAGTTCTAAGGTAGCCAAAGCTACATACATATATTAAGAAGGAGGAGTAGGAGGAGAGAAAGAAGAAGGAAGACAGCAACAACAAAGAATGTGCATAAATGTAAATTTTTTCATAGTTATGTATGTATTCTTTACTAAGAATCAGGAAAACAAAGAGGATAATGCAGCTAATCCATTGAGCCTGTTCCTACATATACATTGTTCAGTGTTTGATAATTCATCTATTTACTAAAAAGTATTTACTGACAGAAATGACAAGGGGTAGGTAAATACTAGTGTAGTTGTCTTGGTCGTGGAAGATCTTGCAAATAAAGTGACATTTAATAGGCTGTGAATGTAGCTGGGTGGTAAAGTGCTTGTCTATCATGCCAGAAAGCCTATAGGCATATTATCCTAGAACTCAGGAGGCAGAGGCAGGAAGGTCAGAAACTCAAGTTCAACCTCGGTTACACAGTAGGTTCAAAGCCAGCATGCCACACACAAGACCTGCCTTAAAAAAAAAAAAAAAAAACTCAATGAATTATTTATACAGGAAGAACATGCTAGAAGAGAGAAGATCACATGCAAATTTCTGACACATCTGACTACCTGGAACCCAGTAAGACTGATCAAAACTCCAGGCCACAGACGAAGCCCTGAAAGCTGGTGTGTTTTCCGTAAGCTGCTCCTCACACCATAGCATGCATGAAGTGCCCAGCTCAAGGTCCTCACAGTTCCAAGGTGCAGCGCAGGGAGCACAGAGGCAGGAAAGATGAAAGACATTTTAATATGACTAGAGGGCCATTTGTCGAGAGGACAAAACAGTCTATGCATTTAACAGCAGAGTATTTGCACCAGGCAAAAGCCCGGGAGAAAATAAGGAAATTTACAATTACAACCTGACATGCAACACTTCTCTCTCTTAATAACTGACAAATTAAGTATTCAGAAAACCAGTGAAGAAGCAGAAGACCTGAACGACGTTATTCACCAGCGTGGTGTTCAAAGAACTCACAGAGCATCCCATCCAGTGACAGCAGACTCTGGGGATGTCTATGAAGACAGCCTATCTTCTCGGCACAGAGAGAGGCCTCAATAAAGACTTCAAATAATGGACTGTATGTTCCCTGACACACTGGAATTAAAGAGCGGGAACACAGAGATTTCTGAAAAATCCCCAAATTCTTGAAAAATGAAATAAGATACTTCTAAATAACTCAGGGGTCAAAGAAGAAAGCTAACAAGAAATTAGAGTTTGAACTGACTAGAAATGAAAACACAAGTCAGGCACAGTGGCACACACTTTTAATCCACACAGACCTTGGGAGGCAGAGGCAAAAATATCTTTGTGAACTGAAGGCCAGTCTGGTTTACCAGTGAGTTCTAGTTCAGCCACGGGTCTGCATAGTGAGACCCTATCTCAGGGGCTGAAGGGGAGCAATGAGGAAGGAAGGAAGGAAGGAAGGAAGGAAGGAAGGAAGGAAGGAAGGAAGGAAAACATAGCATATTACAATTTACGGAACACAGCTAAAGGAGTAATTCAGAGAATATTAGTACCAAATGAATATCCCAAGGGGGGGAGATAAGATGGCTCAAATCAACAATATCTGCTTGCGTTTCTGGCAATCAGAACAAGGTGGGGTGTTGTGCTGTGTCCCTGCACTCTCGGGTTCTTGGGAGGCTGAGGTAGAAGTATCACTGAGCCCAGGAGGAGACTAGCCTCTAGGACAGCAAGACATCCCTCTCCGAGGACAAGAGGACAAGAGGACAAGAGGAACTTAAATTCAGAGTAAGTACAGAAGCAGAAAGAATGGCTTTGAGTGAAAATCAATGGAACCAAATGTGAGAAATCAACGGCGCCAGTGCTGGCTCTGAGAAAATCGATACACAGAAAACCCAACCGGGCCTGACCAGGAAAAGGAAGGGGAAAAAGATACAAAGGATCAGTATGGGCGTCACTGTAGAATCCATGAGGATTATGAAGATAATAAAAGAGTATTATCAAAAGCCTTATGCCAATAAATTTAGAAACTCTGATAAATTGATCAAATTAAAAAAAAATGATCACAAACTACCGAAGTCCACTGAGGAATAAAGAGACAGCTCAACAATGGGTTATCTATTAAACATCTTTAATTTATAATTTAAAAGCTTCTCAGAAAGCTTGTAGTCCAGATGGGCTCGCCAGTAAATTCTACTGAACACATAAGAGAGAAGTCAGAAGAGGTTTGCTTAGACTCTCCTAGAGAAATTTAAAAAGAAAGGTAAATTTCTAAATCATTCTTCTAGAAGGCCAGCATTATTTCCTTATGAAAGTTAGACAAATAAATTATAATAAAAAAATATGGTCTAAAATCACTCAAGAACACAAGTAAAACATTTCTGTAAATTCTTCCAAACTGAAGCAAATGGTATATAAAATTCATCATCCAACTCATCATAACCACATACCATTTATTTCTTACACATTAAGGAAAGGGCCAGCAAGATGGTGCACTGCATAAAGTCACTTGCTGGGCTGGAGAGATGATTCAGTGGTTAAGAGCACTGACTACTCTTCCAGAGGTCCTGACTTCAAATCCCAGCAACCACATGGTGGTTCACAACCATCTGTAATGGGATCTGATGCCCTCTTCTGGTGTGTCTGAAGAGAGCTACAGTATACTTATATAAAATAAAATCTTTTTTTTTTAATTTTTTTTTAAAGAAGGTACTTGCCATGATGATGACATGAGTTAATTTCCAGGACTCATATGGGGGAAGAGAGAATGGATCCCCCAAGTTGTGCTCTGACTTCCACATACAAGCTGTAACACATGCCCCAACCCCCACCCCAACATATACATGAAAGAAAAGTAATTAAAATTAAAAAGGCATAGAAGGAAATTAAACATAATTTACTACATTAACATCTTTTAAAGCCACATGATTATATCGACCAGAGAAGGCATTTGACCACATCAGCATCCATTGCTGATTGAGAGGAGCTTCCTTAGCCTGATAAAGAACATCTCCACCAAAGAAATCTACAGTCACCATCAGACTCAGGCCAGAAGACTTAGGATCAAGGCAAGGATGTCTGTTCTGGGGCTTAGTCACTCAAGGCAAAAAAAAAAAAAAGAAGTAAGAATCATTCGGATTGGAAAAGAAAAGATAAAACTGCCTCTACCACAGCTTGATTGTCCCAGGGAAAAGAATCTCACAGTCACTAAAGCTAATAACCAACAGGTCGTGTGACTAATAAAGAGAAATCAATTATAGTGGAGGGGTCAGGAGGCACAGGGAATGCAGTGGCGGGGGGCAAGGAATGAAGTAGAATAAATTACTTATAATGACTAATATGTTTAAAATGTCACAATGAAACCCATTCCTTCACAAGCTATCTTAAACTCCTTTTAAAAATTCACTAGCAATCATTTATGTTTATATATTCTAACAGCAAACAACCAAAGCTGAAATTAAAGACATTTACCATAACATCAATGCAGATGTAAGCAGAACTCTGACAAAATGTATATGAAAGACCTACGCTTCTGAAAGTATAAAACAATTGAAAGGTTAAAAAAAAAAAAAAAAGCTGTAACTAATTGGAGAGTCAGAGCGTGCTCGCAGGCTTAAAACATGGAGAGGCGGCGTGGAGACGGCGTGTTCATGGGTTCAAAGGCTCAGCACTGTCAGCTAAGACATTAGCTCTCAAGACTGAGGATGAGGCTCAGGGCTCACTTCCATAGCTCGAGTTAAAAGTCCCAGGCTTAGTACACCAAACAATACAAAAACTCCTCCAGGTTGTATACAAATTTAACACTATCACAAACAAAAATCAGAAACTGTAACTGGGTCTATAATCATACATCATTCTCAGGGTTTTTGACTGCTGAGTTTATTATAACATTCTAACTGTTAAGGCAATGGTAATATGTCTTAAATCAGACATCCAGACCAAAGACAGATCACACAGGGAATTGGCTGTCAGTGGGACAAAGGCAACTGGGAGCTGGAAGGAAGAATCTCTTCAACTAGGAACTCTGGGAGATTTGCTCCACCCCCAGAGCCGCACGCAAAAGTATACAGAATAGACCAAAACCTAAATGAAAAGTCCCAGGCAATTAAACTCAAGGAGAAACCCTGAGAAATACTGTTGTGACCTTGGGTTAGGCAAAGATTTCTTAGACAAAACACCAAGAGCACGCTCTGTAAAAGAACACATAAACTAGACGTCGTCAAAACAGAAACGTCTAGTCTTTGAAAGACACTGTCTTGAGACTGGAAAACAAGACACAGATGGAGGGAAATATTTGCAAACCGCATTTATCTGAAAGAACCTTGTAAGTCAGCGCTCCTCCTAGACCAGCGGCCTGGGCTTAAAGGGCCTTTGTTTAGGAAAGAGACTTTGGCAATAGAAAATCATGACCAGGGGAACCTGGAGCAGTGGCCTCCAGCTCGGGCAGTCCCTGCAGGGCATGCTGTCCTCAGAGTTTCAGAATGAGAAGGGGCCTGGGAATGCACCAGAGACTAGAAGACAATACCAGATGCAAGATCTCCCAGTAAAGGGACACTTCGTAAATAAACTCTGGTTATTAAGAAATAAATTTTCAAGTATTTCAAGCGCCCCCTATTCTTGGGAGTTTTTCTCAGTTTTCCTTAATAAAAGAGAGAGAGAGAAAACCTGTTTCCTCACTTTCATTAGTTTGAAACTTCTATACCTGTCATCAGCATGTCTGCTCAAGTAAGCAACACCTGATGTAGCATTTCTGAGTGTCAGGATTCCAGCCTTGTCTCTGTTTGGTGTCCACTTTCATTGCCACTGAGGTCTTTAAACACTCTAGCAAGACATGAGCGCTACCTAGAATTCTCCCCAGGAAGCTGGGCACTGTCTCATAGCAACCATCCTATAGTAACAGGAAACCATATTGCCCCACTAAAGTCTATCAAATTTCCCTGATCTTCCCCATGTAAAAACCCACCCCATGCAAGGCTGTTATCGGGCCTCCTCACCGTCCAAGATGGCCCATTGACTGTCGATCTCTGTATGCTTCAGGTAGGAGTCTTCAATGGTGGGGTCGTAGTCAGGCACAAAGATCTTCTGGAAAAACTGAATAGTGAGTGCGCTCTTGCCCACACCGCCATCTCCCACCACCACCAGTTTATATGTGGGAAGGTTGTCACTGGGAACAGCGCTGGTCGCCATGCTTCTGGTAGTCAGACCTAGGGGAGAAAGACACATGGAATGAGGGAAGGATCTTTTTCTTTAGAGCGAGGGGGAAATATTCATGGCTTTGGTTCTTATTTGAAAACAAAGCAAGGCAAGGGGAGTGTGAGCTTGTCACACAAGGTCTCCCCAGAGACAGTCACTTGTTCAAACGGTCTATTCCCTATTATTTACTGATCAGCAACTACACGCCAGTCCTGGTTCTGTTGACACCAGACTACCAATCTTTAATGTACAGCCAAGAGCTGCATCAAGGAAATTCCCTCACAACTGGCCTCTGCCCCAGAATAATGCCCATAAGGGAGAGGGCTCAGGGCTGAGAAGATAGAGGATTCACCTCTCACTTCATCTCTTATCAACCAGAACATCTCTTACCTACTGGAACGCTCCACTGAGGTAGCACAGAGGCTGTCGAGCCCAGAGGACAAAGGCGCGGGTGTTGATTAGCAGGCCCAGGCAGAGGGAGGCCCCTCCCAACTCAAATCAGCTGCCTTTCCCTCCAGCGGCTTGCTCTTTAGTCAGGAACCTCATCGGCTGCCTCGCTCTGCCTTGCCGTGTCACATGACTTAGAGTAGAGCACACCTAGGCTGACTCTTGCACGGTGATGACTGTTATGTAGGATCTGCATTATCTGGGTTCCCATTCAGGGCAGTAGAGAGAAAGCAGGAACTGGGTAAAGAGGGGTGCAAAGTGCACAAAACACAAGAGTTAGGAGAGGAAAAAGATCACACATTCAGATGCTTGTTGTGGAAACTAGGCCAAAGGTGTCTGCTGTCTGCGAAGCATACATATCAGGAAATGCAGCGTGTTCAGCCTTCATTAGTAATGGTACATGCTACCTTGTGTCTTTTATTTTTAATTTTTGACTCCTGGTTTATGATTTGAAGGTTTGAATATTTTGTTAACTTGGAGTGAATTTTCACTCCTGATTTATAGTTAAAGGACTTGTACCCATTTTAAAGAAGAAGAAGAAGAAGAAGAAGAAGAAGAAGAAGAAGAAGAAGAAGAAGAAGAAGAAGAAGAAGAAGAAGAAGAAGAAGAAGAAGAAGAAGAAGAAGAAGAAGAAGAAGAAGAAGAAGAAGAAGAAGAAGAAGAAGGAGAAAAAGAAGAAGAATCTCATTCATTCACTTAATCTGGGACAAAGGGAAGGAAGGCACAGGTGTCATGGCGATGAATCTAGCTAAATAAAGTATGGTTCTCAGCCAGAGGCAGTTCTGTCTCCCACCCCAGGACATCTGCAATGTTGGATGTTTCTAGGTATTGCTGGCTCCTGGTGGGTAGAGGCCAGAGACATCGCTAAACATTCTAGAAAGCACCGAAGAGGTCCCCAGCTAAGGCGGAGAGGAGAGAGATGGAAATGTGGATGAATGGTTCTCAAGAGTGATGGGGTCTTCACAGGTCAGGGCTGACTGTGAAGAAGTGGTGTGTGTGACAGAGGAAGTGTGACAGACAGGGGTACAGTGAATGACCTTGGAAATGGTGTCACCGAGTGCCAGAAAGACGGGCTGGTGGGGATCATAGGAGAACAATCAGAAAACCAAGAAGGGACCCAGTGGGGGTGTTGTCAGCCGCCAGTGGGCCAGCAGCAGAATCATACACTGGTGAGGGAAAAACAATTTGTAAGAGCCAGAGGTGGTGGCTGATTTCAATATTTCCCAGATACAGCAGAGCACTTGCATACATGAATTCACAGCGTGCTATGCATAGGACCTGAGCAAGGTCAAGCCAGGCAAAAATCCCAGTGTGAAGGCAGGGGAGAGGTGGGCACCAAATACCACCACTAGCTTAGGAACTATTTGTATTTGTGTGTGTGTTATTATTATTTATTTTTATTTTATGTGCATCGGTGTTTTGCCTGCATGTGTGTCTGTGTGAGAGCATCAGAAGCACCGGAACTGGGGTTGTGGGAGCTGGGAATTGAACCCGGGTCCTCTGGAAGAGCAGTCACCGCTCTTAACCTCTGAGCCACCTTTCCAGTCTGCTATTGACATCTGATAGCTGCTAGGAGGAGAGTTAGCTTTCTGGTTAGTTAACCACACATCAGAGCAGGCCCCACGCCCAAGAGTAGTTGGGTAACAAACTAGATTAGTCAAAAAGAGGAGGAGGAAGAAGAGGAAGAAGACAGACTCCTACTGAGTGGGTAGGGAAGTGGGGGTAGAGAGGGTAGATGAAGGAGAAGCAGGAAAGGGGTGAATAGGCGAATATGATCAGGACGCACTGCATGAGATTCTCAGAGAATTAATGACAATATTTTTAAAGGAACAATTAGGAGTGCTCATAGGAACAAAAGCTGCCCTCTGAAGACCCTTCGAGGAAAAGCAGGGCCTTCTGTTGGCTGGTCATGCCCAAGCAGCAACAAAAACAATTCTAACCACTGAGGGAATCGAATAGCTTGCTCCTATCTCTGTACAGATGAAACACACACGCGCGCACGCACACACACACACATACACACACACTCACACACACACACACACACACACACACACCAGTGCTGCTCTGGGAAAGAGAGAGGCTGGGGTGTAACAGAGGACTAACACAGCCCAGAGGACAAGGGTTCCTGAACTCCTACATGTGCCCACACTCTCGAATCATGGTTTCCTTCTGTAACAGGCCAGTTTTAGAGGCTTTTATAATTTTTTTTAGCTCTATGATATCTTCAGTTCTAGGCTGTGACAAGAGGGTAGTCACGGAAATGTGGGTTGTGTGGCCATGTTGATTTGCATGTGGCTAAAGGCCAGCACTCTTGCTGATCCTTTGAAAGTCACTGAAACCTGATGTTGACATTTAGGACTCCCCCAAAGTGTGGGGGAGGTGTGTGTGTGCCTTTTTGAAGGCAGGAAGATTATAAACTTCTCAAAGCTGGGCTGAGAATACGCCTTCAGAGACGGATCAAAATTAAAAGGGGGTGCACCCTCTTTTACACTCTTATCAGGTGAGAATTTATTGCAAGGAAAAAAATATCTAGTCAGCAAACTTTACAAAAATGTTAGGAATGGGGAGATGGAGGTATAAATAATTTAAATGTTGGGGGAAAGAAAGAGGGGAGACAGATAAACAGCAATCAGGCAAATGGGTGTGGTGCTGTATAACTGTAGTCCCAGAACTGACTGGTAAGGCTAAGGCAGTAGGTTCACAAGTTCAAGCAAACCTGGAATACACAGGAAACCCTCTTGCACACATACATACATTCATGCATAGAAACAAAACCAAAACAGAATGGTTAACAAGCTTTAAAAAAAAAAAAAGTTTTTTATTATGTTTGGAAAAATACCAGATCTCAAAACAGCAAAGTTATGAGGTCACTCTTTCAGGAAGGTACCCCATCCATGACTGCCCCTCCCCAGGGGTGGAGCCTAGAACAACAAGGTTTCGAAGGGGGCTATTCCAGACTGCAGGGCATTTTGATTTCCCTTGTCTGTTTCCATGAGATACATACACACACAGTCAAACCTCCTTAGCCATGAGATCCACATTTACAGATTCAGCTAATTATGGATTGCAACTATTTTAAATTTTATTTGGAAGAGGAGCCTTGGAGATCTAGAACAGCCACTCTGATCTTTGTTAGGACAATGGAGAATCAGGTGCCTATGGAGCCCCTAAGGATGGGTGGCAGGCCTTACTTAGATGGGAAATCACAGGTTTTAACACCATTAGTTAGTGAAAATGGCCAGCGTTTCACTGGCCTTTGCTGAAGCTGGCAGGCAGGCTTTGGGAACAGTCCAGAGAACCAGAGAAAAGCCAGGGAAGACTAACAGCTCCCTTCTTAAACAATAGCAAACAACCTTCCCTGCGAAAAGACCATTGGGAAACTAAAAGCTTCCCTCCTGATTCTGAGCACAGAAGCAGAAAGGGTTTTTCCCTCCGGCCCACTAGAGTGCACAGCCAGCCTGACTCCCGCTGACGGATGTGGACCAGACTTGAAAAGATGCTGCCCCTGGACCCCCCTGTCTGAGGATCACCCTGGGAGCATGATCTGTGGTGATCCTCAGCCTTCTCTCCGCCCTGGATGTTGAATTACTGCCTCTGGATCACGATAAGGACACCCAAGCTTATCACTCTTCTGTTGTTTGTTAATAAAACATTTCTGCATCTGAAAACAAAGTCTCACGGTTGGCACAGTAGCTGCGCTGGTAGAGTGCTTGCTTCGAGCACACTAAACCCTCAGCACCTATAAACTGGATGTGTGAAGCATGCCTGAAACTCTAGCACTGGGGAGGTAGGCACAAGACGAACAGAAGTTCAAGGTAGTCCTTAGATATATAGTAAATTGGAGGCTAGCCTAAAATACATGAGATCCTGCCTTTCAGTATTTTTTTTCTCCTCACATATATGAACCATTTTCTTCCCCTTATTTCTTAAGAACTATGATATAACTATTTATGCAGCATATACACTGTATAGAGTATGTAAGCAATGCAGAGGCAATTTAAAGTAAATGAGAAGGTACTGTAATATTTTATGGGAGGGACTTGAGAAGCTACAAATTTGGGATCTTGAAACCACCTGACCCTGCCTTGGATACCAATGGATGACTTAATAGGTTTGCATTCTGTAACAATTTGGAAGTATTAACCTCCCTCACAGAATAAAACATTCAGCTACCTGAAAATATTCTTTCCACTTTCATTTAAGATCTTTGAGGTGGAGCTGGATGTAGCTGGCCCCAGAATCAACAAAGGGGCTGAGCTATAGCTTGGGTCTGTGTGGCCAAATACAAGGGTCACAGGAGAGTTGCAGGACCACAGAAACAGGCAGGCAGTAAGGACAAACATCTTTTCTTTGCCTCTCTGGTCAGCGAAGCCTGGTGCCCCTGCCCCTGCCCCTTGTTAACAGCTACTGTCTTCTCCCCAATGGACAACCACACTGGGCTAGAGCTCAAGTACTGGTAAAAAAGACACTTCCATTCTCTGCTGGAAGGCACTAAGCAAGCACCACTTAGAGAGAGATGGGAAAGGATAAGGAAATACAACCATTTATCTTGTGTTCTCCAGAGATCACAAGATAAGACACACACTAGTCACAGACACAAACTTGACCTTTGAGCCAGAGTTCAGACCACCCACAGCAGAATTTACCTGAGGACTTGCTGTAAACAGCCTCTGCTTGCTAAGGCAGGTGGCCAAAAGTGGTCAAACATGGTGCTCTGACCTCAGGGAATGAGGAACCCCCAGGCTACAGGAAACCACATCAGGACAGGGGTCCCTGTCTATGGGAGTTTCCTCCTAAGTAAGGTTCAGTAGATGTTCATACCATCCACAGCTGATGAGTCAACTCCATTCCTGGGCATTTAACTTCGACTTGTCACCAGTAGTCCTCAGTGACCATTCCAGCCACACCTGTGCAGCAGGCACTTTTCTGTCACCCCAACTATCTTCTGCTCTCCTGGTGTGTCCCCATAGTTATTAAATGTCCAATGTATGCAAAATGGCAATATGCAGAGGGGACATAGACAGTTCTAGTCAGCCCAGGCCTAGGATTCACATTCCAGGGGAGACATAGCCTCCACCCTGTGCTGTGAGCTCTGTGGTCCTCATGAAGAAGTCACCATAACACCGGGAATCGCATACACATTTACTATGCACCCAAGGGCATGGGCTGTCTTTGTGTTCTTCTCCCCCACTCCCTGTGGCACAGAACAGGCTGGCACAGAACAGGCTGAAAGTACCCAGGCTTAAGCTCTGGCATTTCCAAAAGAAGCTAGACTAACTGCCAACCTCAGAGCTGGCCTCAGCACACGCAGGACTAAGGGAAATCCTCTCAGCCAGGCATTGGACTGTATCCAAGGGGTCAGATGAACCCCACAGATATGAAATAAGTGTGAACCAAAAAAACTCACCAGGACAAAACGGATCCAGAAAACTCTCAATACAGTGGTTTTGGCTGTGTGTTTTCTCCTGGTATTGGGGTGGGGGAAACAGGGAACATGTTTTTCACCCAGAAAAAAAAAATGAATGAAATAAAGTCTTCGTAAATGGAGTCACGAAGATGACAGGGTACGTGCCATACTTCTACAAAATAAGCCCGTCTCTGTATGGTACAGGGAAAGAGCTTCTTAAATACCACTCAAAGGCTCTGACGAAAGTCACCACGGCAAACTCGATTGCTAGATAGCTGTGGAGCAAACTGCCTATGGTCTCTGCACTCGCTCTTCCTCTAGTGGAAATCACCTTTGAGTGTTTGCTCTCTGCTTTGCGGGGTCGTAAATGGCCCTTGAAGGTAGGGAGGTCGCTTAAGGAAGGCATGGTTTTCCCGTCACCGTTTGCCACTCATCTTTCGTGTTTCTGTTCCGTTGTATAACCTTGGGCAAGCTACCTTTTCTGGCCTCGGGATCTGCTCTAAGCATGAAACAAAATATGCCAAGTTTAGATCAGACACATCATCTCTCACCTGCTTACTTTGCTCCCAGAAGCAAGGGCGCCCCATCTCAGTCACGTGACTCCCAGCCTCGGCCTCTTCCCTCATCTGAAGTCCCTCTGCCACCTCATCTCTATTACAGCCAGATGATTCGGGCCTGTGTGGGAATGTCGCCCATCATTTAGGGCATTGTTTCCATGGGAAAGGCTCTGAGGTTCCAACACCCTCCACATAGGAACCAACTTTTGGAACAGCGGGCCATTTGGCAGTGAAGGCAGCCGAGCTGGTTCCCATGGCAACAGTTGCTCCCAGAGCCCCACCCAGCCCACAGGCTGCACCAGCACTGGAAACTTCCTCCTAAAAGGCAATGTTCCTTTTTAAAATTACTTTAATAATATGTATATAAAACCTCAAGCATCTTTAAATTGAGAGGTACTTTGAAGGGGGTCACTAAGGTCATGTGCCTTCTAACCCCCTTCTTCCTTACCCATAACACCATCTTACATAAACTATTTTCTGAATTCCAGACCCACCTCCCCAAGAAGAACATCAGCTCTATCGGGTGGACAGCCATACCCTGCCACGCCCTCACAAGGTTGGAGGAATCTGTGCATTCATTAGCCACTCCATCCTGCCCCATTTAGCTTCTACCCTCTCAGCCCTCTCTTGTGCCAAGAAGGAACACAATGTCGCTTTTCTCACAGGAGGTCAGCTCACGCCCCTAAGAAGCAGGTATTTGGGTGGTAAGGCCAACCTAACCTTGTCACTCAGCAAGTTTTAAAGTATGGTGGGTACAAGGGCTGTAGAGATGGTTCAGCTGTTAAGAATACTGGCTGCTCTTCCAGAGGACCCAGGTTCAATTCTCAGCATACACTGTGGCTCACAAACATCTGTTACTCTAGTTCAGAAGATCCAGTGCCCTCTTCTGTCTTCCTCAGGCACACATGGTACGCATATGGTGCACAGTACAGCCATCGATGCAAGCAAAACATTCACACATATAATAAAAGTGAACTGATAGATTATATAGGTAATAGATTAGATAAATAGATAGATAGAAAGATAGATAGGTAGGTAGGTAGGTAGGTAGGTAGGTAGGTAGGTAGATAGATAGATAGATAGATAGATAGATAGATAGATAGATAGTGGAAGATACATCTGAGACAACCCAGAAACAAGCCTAGGGGTTCAGTAACAGCCTTGACTCTGCAGCTGGGCAGATGACTCCCCATGATGAAGCTTCTCAATCTCTTAGAGCCTCCATTTTCCCCAGTGGAAATTAACTGACCCTGCTTTCTCTTCCAACCGACTGGGTTTCATTGACTTAGTTCAATTCCTTGCCCGTGCATGTAGGGATGAGAGAGGATGCTCAGGACAACAGTCTGCTCTCTTCTTCCCAGCTTCTACAGAGTCCATGGAGCTTGTTTCCCAGGAGACGAGCCCCCAAACCACTATCCACTGTTCCAAGAGAGCTGTGCATTCGAAAGAAACAGGGCTGGTGGCAGACACCATCAAATGGGTCTGAGGAGGTCCCTGGCCACCCCACTGACCCACCTACTACTACTTTAAAAATGACATCATATAGTCCTAGTTTAAGACCAATGGTGCCCAGAGTGGTAGCAACTGCCACTCCTTAGCTGACCATTGCTGTAGGCTGATCAGATGCTAAAGGTTGTGCTTAGAACTGACCTTGAGTTCATTTGCAGCCTCATACAGATTCTCCTGCCACTGTGATTCACAACCCAGGGCCATTGTGCGTCCTGTGGTGGCTTCCCTGACATTGACGAGACCACAGATTGTTAAGAGGCCACAGCAAGGGTACAAGTCCTCCAAAGATGCCACCAACTTCTGTGAAGAGCTGGTACTCAACATTCTTTTACATCTCTATTTTGACACTAATTATTTTTAAAGATTCCTCCTGAGCCCAGCTGTCGGGCTGGGTTTCTTACATGAAGCAGGCTGGGAAAGGAGGATGCATTCATTATTAATGATGCTCTTCTGAGAGTGCGCTCACATGGAACTGAATCAGTCCTGGGAAGCTAGTCTCATCTCTGTGATGTCTGGATGTGCACAGCACTGGGCACGGAGTGGGGGTTGGGGGGGATGAGGACACATTGCGGGGAGCAACCCAACCCAGTGGAGGAAATGGCTCTGCATTCCAGGAGCTGCCCTTCCCTTCTGCACAATACCCAGAAATGGGATGCTTCCCCCCTACTGACCTACAGGCTGTGTGGTAGTAATGCAGGGCCCATCTGGAGTCTGGGGCACTTGGCATCTCTCCCTGAGATGTTCCCCCTCTCCTTTGTATGACCCTCTTACCAACTCAGCCAGCACTGTCCCTGGAGCACTCATCACCTGTAAGCAGCCATCACTGCACCCAGCTCCCTCCAACTCTACAGCCAGCTACGGATGTAAATTCTTGCTACTAAGTGGGGACCTTAAGCCTAAGTCCATTAAGATGATTGTATGGCTGGGTACTGCTCCTTCCCAGAACCATGGCAGATGCCACTGACTGGGGGTAGGCCCCTTCCTTCCTTACTCTTTCTACCTAGTGCTCCTGACGGGCAGAAACAAGGTGGTTGGCATGGGTAGAGCCTGCATTTGGCACCCCAGAGTTGGCACCACTACCCTTCCTGCTTTCTCCCAAGCTCCTCATACATTGGTCATCCTTTTTCTTGGGAAGGACTTGGGGCCTTCACAGGCATCTTGCTTGGTCATCTTTGGATGACTCTATCATTAGCTCATGTTAACTCAACAGGACCTCTTCCTCCCAGTATCCACTACCATCAAGAGAACCAGAGGGACAATGTCCTTGTTCACCCAGTACCTTAGGTTTCCTGTATCATCATCATTAACATTTAGGACACCCTCACAAGTACAAGGTATGTTCCAGAGAGGGCCTGGGTACCCATCTACCATCCAGCACTGACTCTGAGCGGTGTGCAGGAACCGCTGACTGCAGTCACAACATAAGTGGTCATGTCAACAGCCAACGCTTAAGATAAACAACGTGTCACAGAAACTGTTGAGAGACCCTGCTGTCCAATTAAGCCACTTAATTCTCAAGCACTGGTTTGATTAATCCAATTACACAGGGCCAATGAGATGGCTCAGCGAGCCAAAGCATCTGCTGCTAAGCTGGACAACCTGAGTTCGATCCCTGAGACCCATATGGTAAAAGGAGGGATCTGACTTCCACAAGCTGTCCTCTGACCTCCATGCACAGCCGGTGCGATGTGTGCACACACGTGCACATGAGCTAAATAAACAAACGTAATTTAAAGTTAATATCAAAAATAACTGAGACACAAGAGAAGTTAAAATAACTTCACCAAGGTCTCCCAGCTAAAACGGAGTAATGTGATTCCAGAGCCACCACTAGCACTGTTCCAGGCATCCCCCTGTGGCCAGTAGGAGCATGGGTATACGTGTGCAAAGTCAGGCCAGGGCAGAGACAGCAGACCCATGAGTGTTGGAAAGAGCACAGCAGTGGGCTTGGGGGGGGTGTCAGAGTCATGAGGCCAAATTATTGACCCCACAGACAGAACAGCAAAAGAGGCTAGAGCGGGGCAGATGGAAGGACCTTTGAGCAGGCACCCAACCCCCACTATGGTACAAAGCCTGCTGCACAGATGTGGTCCCACCTTGTGGACCAGAGAGGAAGTGGGAGAAACCAGACAGCTGGGAAACCTCCTCTGGTATGGTATCACTCTCATGTGGGACTTTGTCTATTCTCTTGGTTCCTGCTCCCCACCCCCCCCCCAGCCCACCCACACACAGAGCTGTTGCTTCCAGCTGAGCCCATGGACTGGCCCCTCACCTGGGACTCCAGACCAAGGAATTGGCTCTATGGATTACAAACTGGTAACCCTGGGCAGTCACTCACCCTCTGGGAAAGTGGGACCAGCCTTAGGGTGCTAGGAGAAGCTGCATTTTGTTTGACCCAGTTCTGACACAGAGTAACTCTGCAGGATGCACCCGGTGACCAGTAGCAGCAGCATCCTTCAAAACCCAGTCCAGCCCTTCTTCAGGAAGAACCCCTACTCCTGCAAGGCCCTTCCTAAGCTCAGGGGTGGCCTGCAAACTAGTGGTTCAAAACTAGCAGTTCAACAGACAGCTCGGTATAACTCAGTCCCTCACTAGCCCACTGCTGGAAGGTTCTCACGGTCATTTGTACTAGCTTCATTGAAGAATCTGGCTGGAGGGAAGCATCCATCTCAGCCTGCAATGATCCTTACAGTAACTCCCTAGGACAGCAAGCCCCCAAGTGCACGTCTCCAAGAGCTTTGCAGACAGCTGCTCTCCCAACAGAGCACTCAGAAGATAACACATTGCTAGTGCATTCGGTGTTCAACGTCTCTCTCAAGTCATTAAACACCAGTGTTCTCTGAAGCAAGAAAAGCAAGCCATCTCAGGGTGTTTGGTGTTTTAGAGAGTGTATCATGGGGGAGATTAAAAAGTGACAAGCCACAGGGTGTAAGAAATGGCAAAATTACCCCTGAGTTCTAAGAACAGTAGAGCGGGTAAGGAGCCAGTGCAGCCAACTTCTCAGGACTCACATCTGCTCACGGTCTAGAGCCCTGGGTCTCAACCTTTACCACAGTTCCTCGTGTTATGGTGACTCCCAACCACAAAATTATTTCATTGCTACTTCTTAACGGTAATGTTACAACCGTTATGGATAGTAATTTAAATATCTGATATGCAGGATATCTGATATGCAACATCAAAAGGGGTCACGACCCACAGACTGAGAACCACTGGTCTATACCCTGATGCTGTAATGCAAAAGTCTGGGAATAGGGGCATCTTAGCCATGCTGGGGGCTGTGGGGATGTCTTCTGGTGAGGACATGCCAGAATGGAGTCTTGCAGACCTCATAAATATTAGCTAGGTAAACAATATGAGTCAGCATGTCCCGGGTAGAAAACAAGACGACGCAAAGCCATGAAGCTCAGAAGCATGAAACCAAGAGTGCAGTGAATGCTCTAAGCTGTGAGACGTGGCTCAGTGGAGAATGTGAATACGATCACATAGGATAGCGAGGGTCCGGGAAAAACCGGGTGTCTTTATCTTTGCACCTTCACACTGGCATGGTGCAACGGCATCCAGCGGCTGCTCAAGAAACATCCACTGATGAAGGAAGCAGTGGCCAAGGCTGCAGGCCTAGACAGGTGAGGCTGGAGCCCCTTGGACCCTCTCCTACCCATTGGCCAACACAGTCATGTACTAGTCTTGCCACAGAGCTGCCAGTGACACAGGGCCCCCAACTATTGTGATAGCCACAGGGAGGTTACATAGTAGGCAAATCCCACCAGAGCCTGTGTGCGGCTGGATAGATTGCACAATACAAACTCAAAGTACTAGAAGCTTAGAGAAAGGGGGGTTAGGGAAAGACTGGAGAGTGGGCAAGGATTGACTGGTAACCCGGTGGGGTCACACAGGGTGTGAGGCAGAAGCCAAGGGAGGGTTGCTACTTCATTTTATGAAGGAACTCAGTGGTACTGAGACATTTGCCCAAAGGTAACAAGTTAGTAAAGGAAGAAGCTAAAGCTTTTGCCCCCCAAGCCCTGGCAAGTTGCAAGACTACAAGTTACTCTCACTTCCTAGAGTCACAGGGTTGACAGGGGCCTCCATGTCTCAGGATCCACGTCTCAGCCTTCAAGCCATGGGCCTCACCTGGCCTCTGGGACCCCAAGCTCTGCTCCTCACTGTGTCTCCTAATACCTCATCAAGGAGGGTGTGTGTGTGTGTGTGTGTGTGTGTGTGTGTATGCACGCGCACTCGCGCACACGTAGAGGGAGTGGGAGGATTTCAGCCCAGAGGTGAGGAACAGAGGTCCCCTTGAAGCGCAGGCTTGTGAGGGTGGCCACTGCAAGGAGAGGCACAAGTGGTTTGCTCTGTAAATCCATGTTCTCAGTCCCTGGAGGTGGGGGCAGGCATCAGTTAATATTTTCCTAGTACTGGGGACATTCTCACCTGCAGCTAAAGGGACAAAATTTCTTTAGCCTGCCACAGGAATCTGCATGTGACCAGGGAGGTCACCCTAGTGGGCCCTCTCACAGGAAGGGTTCCCCATACTTAAGGCCTCCCAAAGCACAGTCAAGCAGGCGCAGTCCTACCCTGCCTGAACTGAACTCCCACGGCCCCTTTTACCTCTTCTCTGCTGCCCCACAGCTCAGCCCGGCTCAGCTCTGCACAGACTGGGTTCAGAGAGCACCTTCCTGATGCTGAGACCCTTTTAGTACAGTTCCTCCGGTTGGGGTGACCCTCCGCCGCCATAAAATTATTTTGTTGCTACTTCATAACTGTAATTTCCCCGCTGTTATGAATCGTAACGTAAACATCTGTGTCCTCCAATGGTCTTAGCTGAGCCCTGTGGAGGAGTTGAAACCCACAGGTTGAGAACTAATAATGGATGAGCTAGCACCCCCTTCCCACTCACTCACCCTTTCCTTCCTCCCCACTCCAAACTAAATCTCATCTGCTTCCTTCCATTTCTCAATCTCTTCTTCATTTCTTACATTTCCTTCAAATTCAAAACCAAGGTCCAGGAACTCTGCTGCATGTGGCGTTCCTACTCAGTGGCTACAGTCTGCTCCAAACGTGGGCTCCCTTCCCCAGCACTGTCTCCACAGTCTTTCAGCAGTTATTCATTAGCTGTCCTTGAACCCAAAGACCCTCCTGGAAACTGTGCATGGGAACCTGAGGCTTTCTGAACAGAGCCTTCTAGACTTTCCTTTTGCTGTTCAGCACCCCTTCCCCCACACAGTCTCTGCCCCGACTATGTCCTAGCAGGGTGTCCTTAGGAGGCAGGAACAGAGCCCACTGCCTCTGGTTGTTAGTAGTGATGGCCTTCTAACTAAACTCCCTCCAAGACTCTTGAAGGAGCTGCCGCTGTCTTCTCAGACCCTTCTGAACTATACCTCAGAAAGGCATCTTTGGACCCCACTCTCTCTCCTCCTGTGGAGCCCCTTCTTTCAGTCTATGGAATTTTGGGCAGATACCCAGTGGCAGCCATTATTCACTGCCCCTCCCCCTCCAGCCGAACCCTAAAGGACAGGGTTCTGTGGTTTGGTGCCTGTCTAGCTGAGGCCTCTCTTAAGAAGCATGTCTCCCTCTCCCACCCTCACTGTCAGATTCCTAGGCTAGGATGGAGGAGACTGAAAGCAGAGCCTCAATGAGTCTGACCCAGCTGATGGCTGTAGCCAGAGAATGCTTGCAGAGGAGCAGATGTTTTGGTTTGGGTCTGTTTTTGAGACAGGGTCTCCCTGAATGACCTGGGCTGGCTGGTAGCTTGCTAGTCTGTCTCTGCCTCCTAACAGATAGCTTGCCTTTTAGGGTAATTAGAAGCCTGGGTTTTTGTATAAGAACTTTAGATTTTAAACCACTATATAAGCCAAACAAATGACCCCCCCCCCCTTATAATGGTTTGGCCCTGGGTCAATGGCTACCTCATTGACCCTTTTCGTTTGGCCCTTTTTGTCATGTACACAATCCTGTGCTGGCCTGGGACAGATGTCTCTTTACTGCTGGCCTGGTTTGGATCTGGCTGCAAGGAGCCAGAAGATGAAAGCCGTGAACTTGACCCCAAGCAGCAACAAGGGTTCCTCAGCCTGAAGGGACATTTCCAGGGGCGTGTTCTCTACAGAGAGGAGTGGCTCAGACCCAGGGAGGTGGAGGGCAAAAGGAACATCCAAAAAGGATATTGTTTTCCTCATTTATTTTCAAAGCATCCAACGCCATTATCAAAGAATGCGAACATCTTTTTAATGCTTGACCAAAAAAAAGGGGGGAGGGGGAGAAACAGGGAACTAGGCTCTTCCCAGAGGTAGAGTGAGGTGATCTAATTTCCATTTTTAAAGAGTAACCAGATGGATGGGCCAAATAAAGGGGAAACTTCCATGGCAACGGACTGCTGGGCTTTTCCTATGTGAAGGCCAGTGTCAGGGTACTCGGAGGAGAATCAGCTCTGAGCATCCAACCAGGGCTCAGGGCAGGGTGGAGTCCTTTCTCCAAGACTGGAACAAGCTGAAAAAGCAGGGGACAGCTTGCCACATCTCCCCCAGCAAGCTCTATGGTTTTCTCTGTTCTCTCGATTTCTCTCTGTGTCTGAGAGGAAGAACAGGCACAATGATCTAGTTCGAAGGGCAAGGCCAAACCAAAGGTCATCACTGACCAGGGGGTCCGTCTCCCACCCTTCGCGCTCCCTCTCCCCCGCCCCTCTCTGCTGTTATTTTCTTTTTCTTTTTTGAGACAGGTCTCACTGTGTCGCTCTGGATGTCCTAGAACTCACTCTATAGACCAGGCTGGTCTCATACTCAGAGATCCACCTGCCTCTGCCTCCCAAGTGCTGGGATTAAAGGTGCGCACCTCCACACCTTCTTAGCTCCCTCTGCCTTCTACAGAGCACTTCATTCAACATCATTCATCCAAGGGGCTGGGGTTGCAGTTCAGTCGGTAGAGTGTTTGCTAAGCATGCATGAAAATCTGGGCTTGACCCTCAGCGCTTCATGAACCACACAAAGCAGCTTACACCCCAAATCCCATAGCTCGGAAAGTAGAGACAAAGAGATCAGGAATTCATGGTCATTCTTGACTACACAGCAAGTCTGAAATCAGCCTGGGATACATGAGACCCTGGAGTGTCAAAATAAATAAATAAATAAATAAATAAATTAAATAAATAAATAAATAAAGCAAGTCTATCTTCTAGCTGTACAATCTTCAGCAAAGTAATAACTGCAAAGCTATTATTGGTGAGTGCCAGAGAGCAGCAATCCACTAAAAGTAGACCCAGGCGGAAGACCTATGGCCAAAATGTATCACTATAACACCTGTTTATTAAACCCTAACCACATACTAAGTCCCATAATAACTTCCCAAACTCCTGTTGTGCCTAGGACTTGGTGAGATTTCAGTTAGAGCACCCTGTGATCTACTTTGATCAAATTTCACAGGCTGGTACCTAAGGCTTAGTTGTGCATGATGCAGTGTGACTTCCCCCGACCATGGTCCATGCACATCCATCTCCACAGGGTCCCGGCAAACATCTGTGGACTCACATCACCAATGTCCTTCACCAATCCTCTATCAAGAAGAAAATCCACCCCAGGTCATTAGGAGGGATGGCCTGACTTTACAGTTTATGCTAGCCTTAAAGCAGTAACCATCCTACAATACCCGTGGTTCCCACAGTAGGTCTGCTTAGAGGAGCTTTGTAAATGGACCTTTTTGAATTTAAAGGGTGTGGCTCGAGCCTAGTCTAAAGTAGACTGTTATGGAAGCTCTGCTATCAAATGGCAGAAGCTTGGAGTTTTCACCTCTAAAAATTGATCCCTGGGAAATTGTGGTAAACGAGGTTTAAGAAAGAAAGAGACAGCCACTGTGAGAAGTTCTTCAAGGGTGTGACCAACCAAGAGGAGAATGTCACTCATCGATACCTCTTGTGAGCCATGGGCAAGCCACTAAGCACTTGGCGAAAGCCTGTTATATAACACAGTACTCAGTCAGTAGGGCTTGAGACGCAAAGAAGCCAAGAGTACTGGACACACATGGGGCACAGCAGGTAGCTGGCCCTGGAGTTCAGACAATCACTAAGTATGGTCCTCACCCTCAAATACTCAAATACTATAGGTATGGGTTTTGGGGGTTTTTTTCCCACTGATGCTTAGGTGGTTTTAGTAACTTCCTTGGGAAAAACTGAGAAGTGCTAGGTGCCTATCTCCCCACACATGTGAAACTGAGGCCTGACCCCAGGGAAACTGGATTAGAAAGGAAAGGGTAGGGAGTCAGCTGGGGGCAGCTCTTCTATTATGCATATAGAAGAAAGGCTCACAGGAATAGGGAACTCACTTCAGATCACACAAACAGAGAGTGGGCAGAAATTAGAGCAGAGACATCTTCCAAGAAAGACAGTGCCTAAGGGCAGGTTGCCTGCTCTGAAGCCTAGCTGGGTGGCCTCAAAACCCCATCTGACAGAGATGGAGACCCTGGGGCAAAACCACTCCACCCTGTCCTATGACATTCCACCCACACAGAGGCTTTCTCCAAACCCTCTGCCCATCCTTCCTATTCACCCACACCAATCCCAAATAGAACAGTGCCTCCGAACGCTTTGCCTATTAGAATGGTTATTTTGTTAAGGAGCCAAGTGGCCAGTCTCTGTACCCCTTACTATCCTTCCAACTATCCCCAGTTGGAGTCCACAAATAAGACAAAAAACTTTGTTCCTTTTATTTTTATTTCCTTCATAAAATCTTAAACATGCAGGAAACACCCACCCAGTCCCAGATAAGTGGACTTGTGCCACAATCCATGGAGTGAGGGTGGAGCTTGGGTCAATGGGTGGATAGGACAGGAACTGGGAGGCCAGCTGCCCTTAGATGCCAAAAGGGTACCTGCCCTTTGGAGAGCCTGATCTCCTCAGCAGGAAAAGGGCTTGGTGTGTGCAGTGGTCGACCTTCCACGCTCTGCCAAGAATCTCAACCTGAGGAATGTGGGTGTGGAAGGATGGCTGAGGAGACTCATTCTATACACAATGTCAAAAAATATGTTCTTCAGGCATTGGGACATCGTCTCCACCCTTCTTCCCTCCTCTCCAGTAAAGCAAGCTTTGAAAGAACACACGGGAGAGAGACTATTTTGGGCTGTGGGGGTGATTCCTGAGGAGGTGGTACTGGCTGAGGAAGAAGCCCTGCTCTGGATCTTTCCACTGAAGCTTCGGTTTCCACAGCCGCTCATTAAAACACGAAGAGGTGAATTTGTGATTATCTACAAAAGGGGGGAACTTATCCAGAAAGTGCTGAAATTCTAAAGGATGAAAAGAAAAGCAGTAGATAACTTGAAATTGATTCTTCTTTTGAAATGAATATAACATTTAACACTTTGGGGAGGCAGAAGTCTATCTCCAAGTTTCTCTAAACTCTTAAAGAGCTGGGTGGCTCCAAGTTCCCTCTCAATTGCTGGTAATTCTACCAATCTGTGTACAGCTCCACATAACTACAAACAATTCTAATCTCATACTGTGGGCAACCCAACACACAGTATGTGCTATAGGTTCTTGTAAACCCAAACTTCTCTTTGGAAATTAAGTCTGTAAACACAAAACGTTCATTATATTTCTGTATAATCAAATAAAACTTAGTTCTATAGCCTGTGTAACTGCTTTTGCTGGTGCCACCTGTATAATAAGACAACCTCTAGGTCCTTTCAGCCTTGGTGACTTTTGTAACATCTCCATCAGATGGAAAAGGATCCAGCCAGGTTTATCTCTTACTGGCAACTCAATAAAAGGTATTTCACCTTTGACAGATCCTATTGAGGATCTGCAGGCCCCCTCAGGTCACCATAGCATATCATAAAACTAGTTCAAACCTCAGCCCTTCCCCCCCCCCCACCATTAGTGTTGCACTTGAATAGATCTGCCAGTAGGGAAAGGCCTTCTAGAACAGTCTATGTCCCCACCAACAGCTCTACAAAAAAACAGCACTCTGCTGTTCTTACTCAAGCCCCAGCTGAACGCAGATCCAGCTTGTGGGTGGAAAGGCGAGGCTGCCTGCAGCAGTCACCGGGAGCATCTACCGTCTGCAGCTGAACAGCTGGTATCCATGCTGGGCAGAGAAGAGAACCCCCTACAAAGCACCCAGGCCCATTCTAAAGGAAAAATTGGAACATGCAGAGTTGGGGATCAGAAAAGCATCTCCACTAGACTCGGTCTGTTTCCTTAAAGGCCTATACTTTTGTTTATCCAGTTGGGATTTTTTTGTTTGGTTTTGGTTTGTCTGGTTGGTTGGTTAGTTAGTTTGGTTTGGTTTTTTTTTTTTAACACAGGGTCTTTCTACAGAGTCCTGGCTGTCCTAGAACTCACTCTGTAGACCAGTCTGGCCCTGAACTCACAGAGATCCATCTGCCTCTGCCTCCCAAGTTCTGAAATTAAAGGTGTGAGCCACTATACCTGCCCTATACTTTTGTTTTGAGACAGGGTCTTGTGTATTCCAGGCTGGCCTTGAACTCACCATGTAACTAGGAAGACCCTAAACCCCTGATCCTCCTGCCTTGACCTCTGAAGTGACAGGGTTAAAAAAGCATGTCCCACCATGTCCAGCTCACTTCTATAGTTCAGAATATAAAATGGACATTGACAATGATTGTTTCAGATGAACTTTACAAATCATCGGATTTTAAGAGGACAACCATAGCTCTTCTGTCTTTTCCAACCTCCTGTTCCAGTCTCCATTTAAATTACAGCCAGTTTAGAAAACACTGGTGACTAAATTATGCTCCAAAACCCAGTGATCAAGACAGGTGTTTATGAAGACAGATGGACAGGCTTGAAAAAGACCTTTGAGAAAAGCCAAAGCCCACCAGAGGAGGATGGCACTCCTACGAGCACTCGGTGGAGGACTCGCTAGCATTTTTGATGGGTTACCTGGGTATGAGAGCAGAGAGAGGTTTAATACATGGAAACCAGCCACAGCCCTCAACAGGCTCACACTAGGCCCAAACTCACCAGGCTATGTAAGTCCAGTGGTACCATGGGAAGGATCAAGTGCAGATAAAACAGTCATAGCGGTCTCTTCTGAGTCCCGGTTCCAGAGTGTTCTTTACATTAGCCTTGATATTTTTCTTTTTAAAAATTAAAGACAATGGAGTGAGCAAGTGATTTAGGGTTCATCTGTGCCTGAGTAATGGAGCCAGGGTTACTGACAGTCCCTGCCATTTATGAATCAGCCACAGGTTCACCTCTGTAGTCTCTGCTGCCTACGGTGTTTTCATGTAAAAAGTATTCCACCTCTCTCCGTACAGACCCCTGCCCCGTAGCATTGATGAATCAGACCTCAGAGCACCAGCAAAGTGGGACTGTGTTGTTTGGTCTTCCACTCCAGTTCTGGGAACAACAGATGTAGCAGAAGTGACACATGCCTGAAATAGAACATGCTCAGACTCCTCCTTGGCACTGCATCTCTAAGCTCATGATGATAGAGACCTGTTTAACCTTCCTAAATCCTGGTCTCCACAACCATAGAAGGCTGACAAGATCCAGTGGCACTGTCATGAGTAAGTGTCGCCACAGAGATGGTGACTATAAAGTGTCCTGTGCAGGGCAAGTCCACGTGTCCTTGCTGAAGAGAAGATAGGTAGGCAGATGAGTGGGCAGGTGGATGACAGACAGGCAGATGGATGGATAGAAGGACAGATAGGTGGACAGATGGACCCGTGGGTGGATATATAGATGGCCACACAGACAGGCTATCTTTAAACCAAGCCACGGAGAAGAAGCTGAAGAAAAACTGTCCATTCCATAAGACACCTAACTGTGAGTGGTTTGTGTGGGTCAGGATAAGGGATGAAAGGAAAGACCTTTAGGACGATGAGCAAACTCCCCAGTGGAGCAGCCCAGGCTGAAGGGCAGTAGGTATCCTGTCTCTACAAGGGTCCAGCTGAAGCAAAAGCTGACACATGGAGGACTCTCTAGAGAGCTTCCTAGCCTTTACACAGGGGACAACTTCACACTCGGGCTGTATCGGTCCATTCATAATCTTCACCTTAAAACTAGACTTTTATTTCCCTATTAAAAGTTTTTCTTTCCTTTCCGTTCTGATCAGTTTTATTTGTTGGTTTACGTGTTTGTTTCTGGGTATGTGCACACAGGAGTCAGAGGAGCGAGTCACGGTTTGCAGGAGTGAGTCCTATCTTTTTACCATGCAGGTCCCAATGACTGAACTCAGGCCAACAGGCTTGGCAGCAAGTGCCTTTCCCTGCTGAGCCATTCCCACTGGCCCTCTCTGTAGTTTCTGAGTCAGTCTCATGTAGCCCAAAGCTGGCCCCAGACTTGCTATGTAGCTTAGGATAACTTTGAACCCCTGCTTTTCCTGCGTCTACCTCGTGTGCTGGGATTACAGACTTCTATTACCACGTCTGTCTCTGATTTTTCCTGGAGCATTAATCTGAACAAGATAGCCATTTAAATAAACAAGTCTGATATGATGCCTGCTGGTATTTTTTTTTTTTTTTTTTAGTAAAGCATAGTAACAACTACTATCTGTTCCAATGGGAGATCTGTCTGTGCCTCGTTGTAAATGAACTTTCCCATTACGACGAGGATGAGGGGACGGCTCTGCTAAGTGTGACTGTATATTAAGTGTGCTGGAGGGGCCTGCTGGGTCAGGATTCTGCTATCCGAGATAGCCACAACTCTGATTATGCTTTTTCTCCTGGCCTTTCTGGTCTCCCGGCATATTTCATCTGTGTGTTTCATCTAATCCCCATGACAAGCCTGGGTAGAGAAGCCACAGACAGAGCCCGGGCCTGCTCAGCGCGGGATCCACCCAGGCCCTCTAGACAGTCTCAGAGGACCAGGGCTGAGCTTAGAGCTTCCTAGCTACTCATTTTTGCCCACCACTCCTTGCTACAGAATCAGTTCCATTCTCGGTGGTCTTCAAAATCTTACTAATAGAACAATCAGAAGATAGATCATGGCTTTCATCCATTGGGAGGTAGCCTCAGGCCAGGCTCTCCAGCCGGAAGGGCTCTCCAAGCCACTGTGTCACCTTAGCAGCTGGGGAGACCCAGACTTTCATTTGACCATCTGGCCATCCTCAAACCCATCTAACGAAGCTCCCAAGTATATTAAAGAAAAATAACAGGCTGAATTCACAGGGTTGCTTCATGACTCCCATGAGAGAAACACCTGAAGGAAACTACCTTGGAGCACAAAAGCCAGCTGAAAAGGTTCTGGGGTGGGGTGGGGGGGGTATGGAGGTGTAGAAGGCAGGCTAAGCAGGGTTGGTGAGGTGACACTGTCAAGGACCTATGGGACAAAAGATGCCACCGTGGCCTGCATAGCAGCTAGTATCGGCAACACAGCTCCTGTCCCAGACCCTCCCAAGGA
The DNA here is from genome assembly GCF_963924665.1 of Micromys minutus. Classification (NCBI taxonomy): domain Eukaryota; kingdom Metazoa; phylum Chordata; class Mammalia; order Rodentia; family Muridae; genus Micromys; species Micromys minutus. The sequence continues at coordinate 30,913,031 of NC_137956.1, forward strand.
AGGCTGCAGGTTGAGACCACAGACCTTACCTCAGCCTGGAGGCAGTATCCCAGTCACTGTATTATTTTCTGGATTCTGTCTCTGTCCCTTCAGGATGCTCTAGAGGTGAATAGTGCCCAGCTGTGACAAAGGACCACACAACAAGTCTCAAAAAATAAGGCTAACCCGTGGCTCATTTTCAGAGATTCGTGACTGCCCCCCGGTCATATGCTATGACTGCTAATCTTGTTAACCTGATGAGATTTAGAATCATCGCCTCAGGATCTAACTCCCTGGGCATGTTTGTGAGGGTGTTTCTAGAGATGTTTGATGCAGGAGGAACTATAGGTATCATCGATGAGCTGGTGGCCCTGAACTAAATAAGGAGGAAGCAAACAGAAAGCCAGCATTCATATCTCCCACTCTATCGATGGATGCAGTGTGACCAGCCTCTCATTCACACTGACCCAGCTAGAAGCTCTCATCACCATGCCCCCTCTGTCACGAGGGGCTGTACTCTCAAACTGTCCGGCAACACGAAGCCTTTCCAGTCTTTTCCCAGGTCTCCTGTCACAGTGACAAGAGAAATAACCAACACGCACGCTCAACTCTGCACATCAAACAATGTTGTCTGACTTCTCATACACATAAAAAGTGGCTTCTCAGAGCTGGAGAGATGGCTCAGTGGTTAAGAGCACTGGCTGTTTTTCCAGAGGTCCTGAGTTCAATTCCCAACAACCACATGGTGGCTCACAACCATTGTATAATGAGATCTGATGCCCTCTTCTGGTGTGTCTGAAGACAGCTACAGTGTACCCACATATTTAAAATAAATAAATCTTTTTTTTTTAAAGTGGCTCCTCAAGATCATGAAAACCATGAGTCTAGACTCCAAGCCTCATCCTTCTCAAGGATCTACCCACACAAGAACTAGCTGGAAGGGTGCAATGGTCTCCTAAGAGCCAAGTGTGTCTTTGGGAGATCTGAGCTATGGCTAGCCTATTGTTACTTGTGTTTTGCTACTTGTAGCCCAATGCATCCCTGCAGATTTAGGCCATGGGGCCTAAAGCATCGTATTAAACTATAAGGGTAAGGCTTCAGAGTCCATCGACAAAGTACTCAGCTCAGCATCTGTATCATGGGCACCCGGTATGCGCTCCAAATTGCAGAATGCTCAAACCCAGCTCCTCCATTTTCCCCATCTCTCTATGAAGGTGCTGATACCTCACAGCCGACTTTTGCCTGCACTCACATCCTCAAGATACTAGTGAGCATTCCAGCTTTTCACAAGAACCCAAGTCCTACCTAGCATGACTTGCACAGACCACACAGTGCTCCGGAGCAGTGTGTTTTTGGGTATTCCCAGGGAAGTGCACTGTCTGGGGCATCTCATTGGTAGATAAGATTACTATGGTAACAACATGTGTCCAGTATAGAATAGAGATTTTCTGAGAACTGAGTAGATCCAGGGGGTTGGTAAACATGTGATGTTAGGACCTGTCACTCAAAAGGGCTCAATTCATTAACATCCTCCCTGGTTCTGGGTGATGATCACTGGGACCAACCTCAGAGGGACAGTGACTTGTCACTTCATAAAAGGGTATGAAATATCTGAGCCTAAAACTAGTAATAAAAGTTACATTTGTCACCAAAATAAATAAATAAATAAATCTTATGAAAGCAGTCAAGTAGAGTGCTGTGTGTCTTTAATCCCAGCACCCAGGAGGCAGAGGTCAGAGGATCTGTGTCAGACTAGCCTGGTCTACACTGTAAGTTCCAGGCCAGCCATGGCTATGGAAATTGCTTTAGGCAGGAGCAAGGCCACTACTTGAGAGGGAAGTCAGTCACCTGCCTCTCCAGAGGGCCGGGCCTTTCTTCTCCATAAGGAAATGTCAAGGTCACATCTGGGGGGAATGACAGTTTCTAAGCACTGGACTTGCTTAACCTCCCACTGCAAAGAGACCAACCTTGAAACCCACTGCACCAGAGCCCCACACCTCCCACCACGGTGGAGAAAGGCCAAACCATGCCATAAAACACAGAGAGATGCTAACTGCCTGCTGGGTATCATGAGCAGACCTATGAGTAAACACCACGGCCTGAAACATTTTTCAGCACCAGTCAGCAGGGACGTGCAATTTACAGGAAATAAGGTTTACGGAATGTCAGCAGCTCAAATTTCTTCTCAGGGAAAAGGGGCCGGAGAAACTCTATGAACTGCCTCAGTGAAAGTGCTTTGTTCATAGCTGAGCCCTGACATGCGTCAGTTATTAATATACATAGCCGCCACCTCACATTTCAACCCACCACTGCAGGACGTGCGGATTGGTACACTATAAATGCCCAACACAGGCTGCCGTAGCCGTAAACCCCAGCTTCTTAGAGCCTCACTCACAACAGGCTTAGGCACAGTCCTGGGTAGCTTGTCTTCCTACTTTTCCCTTTCTGGATACCACCGCAACAGCATCTTTCTGAAGGCGTCCTGTCTGAAGATGGGCAAATTCCCATCAAGTGCCAGGGCTTTGTAATCTTTGCTTTTAAGTCTTCTCTGCTCACTTCTCAGCCAGGCAGACCTCTGGAGGCCACAGTTCTGAGCATCACCAGTCAGACTCTAATTTGGTCCAGAGAATCAAAACTCGTTGCAGCCCAAGAAGGTTCTCCACCATCGGGGTGGGGGTGGGGGGAGCGCTCAGGTCAGAGTTCAGGTGACGCTTTGTCCTAGTCTCCAGACTGCACTTCACCCCCAAGCCACCTCAGCTCTGCGGGGGATTCTAACGCGATGTCAAGGGCCCACTCAGATGCCCACATTTGCTCTTCTGAGCAGTCGTCCCTGACCTAACCCTGGAGTAGAGGCTCTTGAGCTCCCACAGGCCACATTGGACTGTCACTCAGTTTGTGCCCCTGCTTTCCGAGCAGAACAGGATTTGGCACTGAGCCTGACACATGATGAGCACCGGGCCGCATCAGTTTAATGAGTGAGCACAGGCCCCAGTTGTGACCAGCGATCCAGCCACCAGCAACCCGAACTCGGGGCGCAGTAAAGAGTTGTTTATGAAGCAAGCTGCTTTTTGTTATCCACATAAATGTGCCACCCCTCCGCAGATCTTTACCCTGGTTTACGCCATTTTAAGCCCGGAGAGCCCCTACCCGACCCCGCCGCCCATCTCCCTGCCGAGTCCTTACCCGGGAAGCCGAGGAACCCCAGGATGACTACAATCAAAGGAGTCTGAGCGGCGGCTAGGCCCTCCCCACTTGGGTCGGTGTGTGGCGAGTGACTCCTCCACTGGACACCGTTACGCCAGAGCGGGTGGTAGGGACCGAGGCCACGCACAGCCGGAGCACGCCGTCACCCGGTTGCAGCCCGGTGCAGCGCAGCGCAGCAGGGCGAGCGCAGACCCGGCCACACCGCCGGCCACACCTCCAGCCCCGGAACGGAACAAAGCGCCCGGCGGCCTCCTCCCGGCGCGTTCCCGCCGGGGCTGGGCTCCCGCCCTCGGCCACCGCCTCCTCGCTCGCACCCGGAGGAGGGAGCGCCGCGCCCGCCGGGCCCCGCGCCGCCGACTGACGGCCCCCGCGCCAGCCAGCCGGGCCGCCGCCGCCGTCCCCGCCCCGCCGCCGCCTTAAAGCGACCGCGCACCCCGCTCCACCGGGCACTCTCCGAGTGACTGCGATGATCTCACCCGCCCCCCAACAGCACCACTGTGGGCACTGGGACAGCTGGCACCGAGCAAGGGTCCCTCGCCTCCACGCACTCACCGCACTGACCTGCAGCCCGCGAGCTGCCGACGAGCCTGGGACACCTAATCGGAATTCGCCCCGGATCGCTTTAAAAGAGCCAGAGCTTCAATCTTTAACTCTCTGCCGTGGGCTGCCAACTTCGGGACCTGCGGATGCCTCCCCAGTTCTAGAAGACTCCTGTCGCTTCAACCACGTCCTCAGAATCCCGGGCTTCTGAGGGCCTGCTGCTTGCGTTTGCTAGGTGGGAGGCTTCAGGCCTCAAAGTTCCTGTGAATTGGCTAGCGACCTGGACAGGAGGCGCCGGTCATACACCATTTAGCCGTTCTGTTCGGTTGGAGTCATCCAGCCATCCCCTACCCTGGCTTTCCCTTTTACAACATTTGAGATACGATCACATAACGCTAAATATATGCTTTTAAAGGCGTACGTTTCAGTGGGGTTTTGGCATAACAAAGTTGTGCAACCATAGTTATTTATCTAATTCCAGAACATTTTGGTCACTACTCCCTTCCCCAATAAATTAAAAACCTCTGTGGGTAACCTTTCCCCATTCTTCCCTCCTCCCAGCCTCTGGAAACCTCTAATCTGCTTTCCAGCCTCGGTGGATTTGCCTATTCAGAACATTTTCTATAAATGGAGTCATACGACATGTGGTCTCCGTGACTGGCTTCTTCCATAGCGTTCGCACGCTGGATGCAAGTGGTTCCACGCAGCAATGCCTCAGACTCATCTCCCACAGTGTATATGAAACATTGTTTAGCCACTCATCAGCGGATGCTTACCTACTTCTCCTCTTCCGAGTTGTGAATAAAGTGGCTAGAATGTTACCAGTCTTAATGTAAACACGTTGATTTCCCTTGGATACATACATCTCCAGTGGAATTGCCAGGTCAGTTAGGCAACTCTTTTGAGGGATATATCCGGTTCCAAAGCAGCCACGGCGTCTTACACTCACACCACTTATTCTCTATGTGTGTGCATGCACACATAAGCATGTATGTACCTGTGCATGCAATCATGTGCACACACAGCTGTGGAGGACAGAGGACAACAACCTCGGGTGTTGCTTTTCAGGTGCCAGGTGCCCGGCAGCATTTTGCCTTGTTTTGATCTTTGGTTTGGGGGGAGGGTCGTTATTGTTGTTTATTTTGAGGGGTCTCATTGACCAGGAACCCGCAGAGTAGCCTGAGCTACAAGCCTAGGGTTTCTGGCTGTTCGCCTCCCTTCCCAGGTCTGGAGGCCCTGATGTTAGCCTTCCTTTCCATTCTCCTTCTGCCCAATACTTGTAATTGTATCTTTCAGATGATTACCTCCCTCCTAGTGGAATGGGGGATGGGAGTGGCCTCTTGTTCAAAGCTATTCTCTTCCTCCTCCCCCAGATAGGGTCTCTGTACCACCACTTCCACTTCTGGGTCATTTCTGAGGACATTCTTTTGCAAATAGACTTTGGTCACTTGGAACTCACTTATCCCAGACTGCCTGCCATTTTGAGTGCTTCTCCCCACCCCTGGCCTCCCAGAACCTTAGCCAGAGATTCCACCTAAGGCAGTTTTCCTTTGGCCTCCCAGCCACCGCCCATTTAATGAGTTTATAGTCCCTACATCCATACCCCAGCCTGCTCTCAAAGCCCAGGTGGCCTTCAAGAGCCCCGGGGCAGAGAACATTCTAAAACATACTAGATGCTACTGAAATAGCATCTAGATACTCCCTGGCTGTAGGGAGTGAGGCGTAAGGAGAGAGGCCTGGAAGGTCAGAGGTTCTACCTTGGCTGTAGGTCCTGCCCTGGTACTGTCTTTTTCTCTCACTTTTGCTCAGCACAGGCCTCAGGGAAGGTGGGCAGACAGCATTTCATCAGAGTGTGGCTATAGCTACCCTGTTTCCATTCAGAAATCCTCATGTCTATGCAGAAATGGGTCTCACCCAGCTTCATCATTATATAAAGTGAGTCTGCAGCTTTCAGGCTGCAGCTCTGGGTAGAGAGCTCAGAGCTTCTGCCCCCCCCCCCCGCCCCCATTTCCTTGAGCCCTGAAAGAAAGCTGTGGTGGTTGCTGGTGAACAGTCTTTTTAAAACAGGATGACTGTGCTGCAAAAGCGAGTTCTCAAGAGCTCACTGGGGGTGAGATAGAGGACTGACAGAGCACCCATGGAATGCTGGGCCTGCAACAGGGATATCCCTCCCAATCACGGAGTCAGAGGGGTGTGTGGGAGCCCAGAGAAGAGCACCTAGTCCACCGGTGCAGAGGGAACAAGTGAGAGCCGGGTGACGGAGCCAGGTCAGAAGATAGTGTGTGGGTGTGGGGATGTGGGAAAATAAATCCAACAGCCATGCTAAGAGACACGAGACAAAAGCTTGTACACAGAGGTGTGACTGATCCGAAGCCTTTCCAAACTGCAGATCTTCGTGGTTGATCAGGTGTGTCTGAAGCATGACACACCAGAGACTTCTGGCCAAGGACCCAGGCAGAACGCAGACCAGACCTGAGGCCAGTCAGTGGGACAAGAGCCAATTCCTGGAATAGAATAAAGGTCACAGCTGTTAGGCTGATACGCAAAGAGACCTCCCAGTTAGTGACAAAGCAGGTATGCAGTACCACTGCCCCCCACCCCCAATGGTGAACAAAGGGTTAGAGATAATGGTTCAGTGAGAAACCTGGAATGGGCGGGGCTTTCAGGTTTCAGAAACCTTAGCTCATCTTCCTCTAGACTTGGGGCTCAGTATGGTCTCTGAGCTTCTGAGCACTCACAGGTGATGTGCCAGCTGAAGGGGGGTAATGGTGGCTCTATGGACCTCCCAGGGACCTGTGCGGAACAAAGAGCTCCAATCCCACTTAGCCCACAGAGGACCCAAATTCAATCCCCAGCACTCACATCTACCATATATATATATATATATCACCTAACCCTGATGTGTGTGTGTACATGTATACATAAATATATTTATATTCCCTAGCCAGCACATGAGTTAACATAAAATAAGATCTTTTAAAAAATAAAATAATAAAGCTATCTGGTAGTGATAGGAGTTGGAGAGAGGAACATTGTCAGACACGCACTACATCTGGGCAGTGATTACATCTGCCCACGTAAGTCAGCAAGCACACTGCTCCATGCGATAATGAGTCTGAATATGCGCACCAATGATTAAAACATGGAGGAAAGTGCCCATAGGACTGATTAAGGAGGGAGAATGAAACACCAAAGGGTCCGAAAGGTGTAAAGTTCTAACTAAAATCAAGATTACGTCAGGTCGTTTAATGGGAGATCAGGCACAATTTTGTAGAGGCTTGATGGTCTGTCTAGATGGCAGTCTTAGGGTGGCACCGAAACTAAAGCCCAGGGAGTAAAACAGAAGCCCGAGTGATCACAGCACAAAGGTGACACAGGACATTCTCAAACATCTAACGGTTATAGCACCAGGATCCTGCGGGAGAGGCAGGGAAGGAAGGACGGAAGGACGGAGAAGTCTGTTGGCAAAGGGAGAGCTACAGTGAGGTTTCCTACCGCTTACGAAAGATCAACACACAGATGCGAGGAGCTTGTTCCCCCCAAAAGATAAGTGCAAACAAAATCACAAACAACCCAGACCACCTGAGAAGCCATCTCACCCTAGTCAGAATGGCTTGTGAAAATCACCAGCACCAAAGGCCAGTGCTAGTGAGAGGTGGGGGAAGGGGCCCCTTACCCAGTGCTGCTGCGGTGGAAGTCGGTGTGGAGGCTCCTCCAAAAGTTAAAAATAAAATTCCCATATGGCATAGCTATACCGCTCCTGGGCACATTCCCAAAGGACTCTGTGTACTACCACAGACATTCTTGCACACTCATGTTTATAGTTATAGCGAGGAAACGGACCCAGTCTAGACGCCTATCCTCAGACGGATTGATAATGAAACACCGACATGTGAGCACCATGGAATTGTATTCAGCTGTTAAGAAAATCGAAACTCGCAGGGAAATAAATGGATCTGTAAATTATTACATTAAGTGATGGGACCTAGTCTTAAAGAGGAAAAAAAACTTTCATATGCAGATCTTAACTCTTGTGTATTTATGTGTGTAAATGGGGGTTTATCCAAATGGATACAGACTTGGGAACTAGATAGGAAACCAGGAGCCAGGAACAAGAGGTGTTGGTAAGGTGGTGGGGGTTGTGGGGGGAGCATAAAGCTGCACAGGACATGAAAGCAGGTAGGTGGAGGTAGAAGGGCCCAAAGGAGGGTGGGGGAAGAAAACAAACAAAAATATGCCAAAATGAAAACCCATTTTTGTAAGCTAATGCACATATTTTAAAATCTATTTTTCAAAACAAAATCAAACCCTTACATGCATGTCTAGTGTAGCTAAACCACTGAAGAGGGAAAAATAATCAATAAAAGCAATGAGCAAAACAAAACAAACTCCAAAACTGTCAGCCAGATGACTCAGTGGTAAGGGCTCTCCAAAGTGCATGTCCAAACACAGTACAAGTGCACACACAGGACCAGTGCAGTGAGGTGCCAAGTATCAGGAGGACCAAATGCCTCTCTACTGTGCAGTGACATTGGGTAAGTTTCCTGTAGTTGCAAGGTAACTCCAATGGGGTTTGTGTTAGGAGGAAGCCCAGTGAAATGGTAAGGAACTGAGATCAACCCGTCTAACTGTACCAGCTGGGAATGCAACTGGCCAAAGCTTAATTCTAACACCAGAAGGAGTGGATGTTTCCAATACAGAGCAGGGGTATAGTTTGCTGGGAAGGAAGGGTCTAGAGAATTTTGGTTCTCATTATTGCAAAGTGGGAAAGAGAAGTAAGGTGAATGCTTGCCATGGAGGGCCAGAAGCTTCTGGGAGAGCTGATCACTTACCAGCATGTAGATCTTAGAACTATAGCTGAAGGATGTAAGAAACAAGTGTGAAATGAATGCATATCCCTGATATAGACTGAAGTACACGCACATGCACATATACTCTCTCTCTCTCTCTCTCTCTCTCTCTCTCTCTCTCTCTCACACACACACACACACACACACACACACACACACACACACACACATGGAAATGTGTCAGAATGTTTTCTGTGCAGCAGTTGGAAGGGGAAAGAGGGTTGTCTAGCTATTATCTAGAAGACAGTTCAACCAAACCATACGTACTAACAGCCCAAGGAAGGGAGGTCTAACCTCAGCAGCAGAAGTGAAAGGCTAAGTCTACTGAGGCTGGGAAGGTGGGGGGATGTGTGAAATATGTCTCCACTCACTGGATCTGCTCCAAGCAGGGTGAGCAACGGCTTTCAGTCTGCACCTTGCCCTGGGGATTCCATTTGACACAGAGGCATCTGGCACCAGTGCCACTGCAGAGGTGGGATGGCTGTAGGAGACACCACCACCTGCCTGACACCAACCATGAGGCACATGATTTGTTCCTGTCAGTATAAGGGCCCACCTATAAACCTATCAAATTAAAACCATGTCAAAAAAGCCAGACCTTCCAACTTTCCCAATATACCAGATCAATAAAGGGCACAACATCCTCACCTGAGCCCATTCAAGAAGAGAACTATGGGGCTATGTTGACTTGTCATGTGACCATCTGGTACCCATGCTAAGAACCCAAAAGGTAGAGAACTCCCAACTTCTCCCAAAGGTATGACTCAGGGTGTGTGTGTGTGTGTGTGTGTGTGTGTGTGTGTGTGATGTGTAGTCTAGAGTTAATTTTAGCTATTAAGATTGAAAGAAAAGAATCCACAATGAACTAGATCGATGCTCAGTGTTAAGAGTACTGGCTGTTCTTTCAGAAGATCTGGGTTCAAGTCCTAGAAGTCACACACAGTAGCCCCCCCAAAAAAATGTGTGCAACTCCAATTCCAGAGGATGAAATACTCTCTTCTGCCTTCTTTGAGCACCAGTCATGTACATGGTACACAAACATACATGCAGGCAAAACATTCATACATATAAAATAAAAAATAAGAATCCATGATTGCCAATGCCCATGTTATCTAATGAATAATTTTATAATCCACACGTTTCTTCTCGAGAGCTCCACCTGTGGTCTTCCAACCTCTCTCTGCCAGCTCCACTAGCCAGCCTCTAAGGACTGCCCCGGCATCACGAAATCACTCTACACTGACCATCCACCCCTTGGCTGGCTCTGCCCACCACCACTGACTGCTCTGCAGTTAAACCTCTCTCTTGTCCACCTGAGTCACCACAGATGGAAAACACCAGACAATCTTAATATTTAAAATTAGTCAGATGTTGCAACCACTGGGAGTGGAATCTATTGTCCTAAACTCATCAGCTATCCTGTGTTAGAATTCTTCCAGCTGTGGAGGCCACCACCAAGTCTAATAGCCCCAAGGCCTACACAGTGTATGTTTTCTCTGCCCTATAGCCTGCCAACAAGCCCTTTCTCTATGTCTCTTCCTCTTCCTCCTAAGACCTGAAAAACCTGCCTCTACATCTTCGACCAATGATTAGCTTCTGCTGGCTTTATTTATCCAATCAAATGATTAGAGAATCTCCCCCCTACAGTTATCAAGGAAAACCTGAACCACATGGTAAATTGTAGCTAACAAAACTAAATGTAACTATTGTGTGACAAACTTTTCTTGGCAGGAAGAAGCACACAGGTCTACTCACCCCAGAGAACCCAAACAGACCAAAGTATGGATCCCACCAAAGTCCAACTTGGTGAACCAGTGAGATTAACTGGGGTTATTTACTGATGCATGTGTGAAGAGTTCCTTGGAAGATCAGAAATGACTCAAAGACAGCTGAATCACCAAGGTCCACCCCAGCATGGGTGACAGCTCCCAAAACTGGGAACCTGGAACACACTGCACAGCCTGCAGGCAGCTCAACAGATTGGAGAGTGTTCTTTCTAGGTACCTAATTTGGTCTAAACCTGGCTTCTGCTTCTTCCAAGCAGCTTGTCTGATCTCAGAGTCTTCTCCACAGCTCAGCTTTTCTCATCTGAGAGGAACTCTCAACTTTTAAATTGCTTACTCTGGCAGGGCGGGGCTTAGTGAATCTACTCAGCTTCAGGGATTTCCTGAAGCTATTTTGAGTTATTTACCTTTCTGTTTCCAGAGTTTCCTCCAGGATAGAATGCTTCAATTTCAGAGAAAACTTAGGAGGAAGCTAGTGAATTTAATGTTACTCAATAAATTATGACATTGTGGAAAAACATAAAGGTGCCTATATTTCTGATGGTGTTTTCAAACACACAAGTTCCTAAGAAAATTAGTGCTTTTGGTCTGAATTATAAGGCAATTGGAGCCCTTGAGCCTTAGAGAATGCCACTAAGCAACATCTCTCAGCCTGTAGGGTGCAATCCCTTTGGAGGGGCAGGTATGAGGAACAATCCTTTCACAGCATTGCCTAAGATGATAGGAAAACACAGATATTTACAGTCCCATTTATAACAGTGGCAAAACCACAGTAATGAAGTAGCCATTAAAATAATTTTATGGTTGGCAGAGTCACCTCAACAAGAGGAACTGTATTAAAGGGTCACTGGATTAGGAGAGTTGAAAACAATTATACTAGGGAAAAGGGAAAAGTGGGCTACTTCTGTCTCTCAGGGTCAAAGTTATCCTCAGGATGGGTTCAAACACGGTTCCAGTTACGATCATTCAGCTTCTCCATGCACTGGGGCTTCACCTGCCTTCAAGGGTGGCAAAACAGACCAGAATAAGATCTGGGAACCAAGTCTGGTTGCCAGGGCTACCACAACACCTACTACAGCAAATACAATGTTGGCCCTGGCAGGACATGGTTCTCACGAAGTTGAAGGCTGTGACAGACTATGGCATGGGATGGGAGTTGGTGTGGTGGCAGCTGAGCAGTGGATTAGGTAAACGGATAACAGCATTGGGCCCAATAAATGCTTCTGTACAGGTTTTTTATATAAAATATTCTATAGAATATAAAATATTCTATAGAATATAAAATATAAAACATCACTGCATACTTAGGACAAACTTGCAAGGTTGCCTGTCCGACCCCTCGAAGTCACAGCCTGATCCTATATGTGATCAGGGGACCTATCCCCTTTTCCAGATTCTACTGTCACCGAGGATCAGTTTCTCTACCCTGCCTTTTCTCAGGAACACGTCTCCTCTGGGGTTACATACCTTCTCAGTTCATGCTGGGAAATACAACTCAAACTGAAACAAGACCAAAGCCCAGCACTAAAATGAACTCATATGTTAAATACAGCCACCATCTTTGGAGTGTTGATAAACTAGCCTTTCCACTGTCCCCTGTAACAAAACGAGTTGGAGCAGAGGCTAGAGGGTCAGTGGCAGAGCAAGGAGCCACTGGCCTCCAAACTCAGACTGGCTCTTAGATTTGTGGTTCCCCATGCTGGCTTGGTCATAGGCTGGAAATGGCCTTGCTTTCCAATAATATTGGTTTCATTATATAAGTTAAAAGAACCAAATTTTGCAATTTCATTCCTTTGTTTTTTAAACACAGATTTTATCCATTTTTTTTTTTATTTTATGTATCTGAGCATGTATATAAGCCATGTGAGTGCCTCATATTCTCAGAGAATGGAACTCCATCTGCAACTGGGGTTACCAATAGTTCTAAGCCACCATGTGGGTGCTGGGGATGGAACCTTGTCCTCTTCGAGATTCGCACACTGTCTTAAGCACTGAGCCATCTCTCCAGCCCTTATTTATTTATTCACAACAGACAGTATCTCATGTATCCCAGACTGGTCTTGAACTTGCTATGTTACCAAGGATCACCTTGAACTTTTTCCAGTCTCTGCCTCCTGAATAGATTTCAGTATTGCTTTTCACCCCTCCCTGGTCAATGTCTGTGCTGCAGGCAGATGCAAGCTGGATCCCCTGGACCTTCTTGTCTCCTTTCTGTGACTCACGCTCTCAGGGACTCCTCCGAAGGCAGGATACAGCCAATGCAGCGAAGGCCTGGAGCTTTGTTTCCCTAAGAATTTGCAGGGACTGCTTTTGTGAACTCTATCGGGAGAACGGGCTTGGTTCCACAGTAGGTACCTCCAGGAGAATTTCTTCTGGCACCTCTGTACACACCAGTGCTGTGCCTGGCGATAGGGGTTGGGGGGAGAAGCTAATTTTCTAGATGGCAAATTTAATATCTTTAGACATTAATGTCATCACTTCCCAAACCTTGAGAGTTGGGTAAAGAAGAGTATGAGTCATTTGAGAAACATATACACACTCAGAACCCGACATTTTCAGTAATTTACATTTGATAAAAATGATAGCATCAAAATTAAGCAATACTTTCGAAAACGCATCTGATGGCTTTATTGAAAACTAAAATCCTCGGTGAACATTTCCTGGTAGCTGCTGAGAGGCTGAGCTGGAGTGAAGGCCATTACCTGCCACATGAGCAGTGTCTGGTCCTCTAGACACGAGTCAGTCTAAATGACATTCTAAATACAGCGTGTAATATTCAAAAATGCACACAAATCTTCGAGATAAATATTAATGAGGTCTGGAGATCCCAGAGGGCCATTTAGTACAAAGCACTCAACTCCGGGGTGACTTGAGGAAGCTTGTGGGATTGTGGGGGAGGAAGTCCTCACAACGAAGCCAGTGGCATGGCTGATTTACAGCCCTGCCTGAGGCTTGTCAGGCCAGAGATCTGAGAAAGGAGTTGTGAATAGAGACCAGAAGGTCCGAGCAAGGAATATGAAGTGGGTGGCACTGGGGTGGCTCATGCCTGTTGCCCCCAGGTATTTGGGAAGATAAGGCAGGGGCACACTTGGGCCCAGGAGTTTGAGGCCAGTCTGGGTAAATACTCTGAGCCCATCCCAAACAAACTACTGTGGTCTGTGATTCTTACTTTCTTTGCAAGCTAACAATTAGCCTTCTATCGTTTCACGGGTGCGGGCAGAAGAAGTGAAGCGTCTAAGTCAGAGAGGAAGGAGAATTTATTAGTCAAAACAAAAACTGTACCAAGGTTGTGGAACCTCCTCAGTTTCCCCACAGGACCATGAAAAGGGGGCCGGGGTGTGTCACAGGATAGAAAGTCTGGTTTCAATAAACCAATGCTCCTACATAGAGAGTAAATGTGACTCAGGAGAGGGTGGCACATCTCTCCCTTCCAAGGCTATAAAGCAAACCTTTGCTTTGCTCTAGAAAAGCATTGTATCTTTCAAGGCTGTAGAACATTCCTGAAAAAGATGATCAAGAATAAAGACAGCCAGCACTTCTGTTTGCACTGCATACGGAGGATGAGAAGCTGTTAGGACAACATTTGCCATGGGATTAGAAAGTATACAGCTTACAGGACCACTCTTTGCTTCTCTGATGTTGAAGATGCTAGGGCAGTGGGCAGCACAGGGCTCCTTAGCTTTAATCTTGATGGCAACCTAAGGCTCTGGTAGCAAATGCACGAGGAAGTCCCACCAGGACTCTACTTTGATGTAATGTTAACTAACCTAGCAGCTTGAGGAAAGATACAGCCCAATAGTTATAGGTTGTCAGGTTCAGAGAGATATTTTATGGCTGGCTTACTATCTTCTTGGCAAAGTCACGTATCATATGCCTTTAGTCCCAGCACTGGAAGGGAGCAGAGGCTGACAGATCTCTATGAGCTCAAGGTTAGCCTGGTCTACATAGTGAAACGCTATCTCAAAAGTCACCCAAGGAACCACCAGCAAAATATTGTATGTGCGAAGCACTAATCAGACTAATAAGGAGTTTATTAATAACAATAAGAGATAAAGTGGGAGCCAGACAAGTTGGAGGTACTAGGCTGGAGGGAGGTAATCATGGATGGGTAGGATAAAAATGTGTATGATTTATACATTGTGTAAATGTATGAGATTGTCAAAGAATAAATAAAGGTGTAGCTTAAACCTCTAGCAGCCAGCCTGCAGAGATGGCTCAGAGATTAAGAGCACTGGCTACTTCTCCAAAGGTTCTGAATTTAATTCCCAGCATCCACATGGTGGCTCACAACCATCTGTAGTGAGGTCTGGTGCTCCTTTCTGCTGTGCAGGCATACATGCAGGCAGGACATTGTAAATATAATTTAAAAAAATCTTTTTAAGAGAACCACTAGCAATCAATAGTAAGTTTAGCAAGATCTCAGAACAGCAGTCATTATGCAAAACAAATGAAGGCATCTCCGTGTTCTAGCTGCAAATCACTGAAAACGAAGCTAACAAATTAGATATTTCAGAGCCGGAGGAATGGCTCATTGGTGGAGAGTGATGGGTGCTCTAGAGGACCTGAGTCCAGCTCTCGGCTCCAGCTCCAGGGGACATCTGAGTCTTCTGGTCTCCACAGACACTACCACAATTTGGGTAATTAAAAGAAATCTCCTTAAAAATAAATCGAATATTTCAATAATAGTGTAGAGGAACACAAAACACAAATGGCTTTCGATTTTTCAACAACAAGAAAACATGGTTGAAATAAAAGAAAAACAGAAGTCTGATGATTTAGTCTGATCGAGATGCCCAAGACCCTGGGTTCTATCCCCAGCACTGGGAAGAAGAAATAAAGAGATCACCCTGTTTGTGGATCTGGTGACTTCCTACCAATAAAATGCCAGTTCTCCCCGAGCTAATCCTAGAGTCAACACTACTCAGAATTTTTCAAAAAACATTAACAAGGAGACTCTGAAGTTTATATATATATAAAGCATGTGATAAGATAATCTTGTTATCTAATAATAGCAACAACAACAAAGTTCTAAAACACATACACACTGTATAATCAGTGTGTGTTTGTGTGTGTGTGTGTGTGTGTGTGTGTGTGTATTTTTCAGAAAGGGTTTCTCAGTGTTATCAGCCCTGACTGTCCTGGACTTGCTTTGTAAACTAGGCTGCCTCAAACTCACAGAGATCTGCTAGCCTCCCCTGCCCTCTGGACTCTGCCCTCTGCCCCTTGCCTCTGTGTGTCACCACACCCAGCAGTGGATTGTTTTTTTTAAACACAGGGTCTCACTCTATAGCCCTATCTAGCCTGAAACTTGCTATGTAGACCAGACTGACCTATATCTGATAGAAAGCCACCTCAGTTCAAGGAATTAAAAGTGTGTGCCACCATGGCTGACCTAGCCAGTCCCATTTTTGTTTGGTTGGTTTTTTTTGGGGGGGGGTTGTTTTTGTTTTGCAAAAGAGAAAGCAATTCAATGAAATAAAGGTAACCCTTTTCAACCTCAGTTTACACAGCCAGAAATATATGTGGGAAGATAAGCCTTGACTCTCACATCCCCCACAAAAGTTAGTTTGAAACAAAGTATGGCGCTCCAAGACTGTGGAATGCACAGCCATGCAGAAGAATTAAGTTATGAACACACACAGCAACTGGGATGCTGGCCAGGGGAATTTCAAATTCCGAGGGAATTATATCAGATGAACAAGCTGGTCCCCAAAAGATTACATATTGTTTGATATAATTTATATAACTTTTTTCTAATGACAAAAGTTTAGATACAGGCTACAGGAAGGGCTGGGAAGAGATCCAGGAAGAAAGTAGACTTGGCTTTAAAGGGCAACATAGTGTTCTTTATGTTTAAAATACTGAATATCAGTGAATACAATTTATAAAATGTTTACAGAATACACACATCTGTGTGTGTGTGCGCGCGCCACTACCTGGGCTGTCTGAGATGAGTAAATTGTGTCACCATCACTAATCTCTTTATGATACTATATTGTAATTTTAAAAATTGTTACCGTTGAGAGAAACCCCTGGCAGAGCCCTGGAAGAATTTCTCTGTGCTATTTGCTACAACCACAGCAAGAAACAAGAAACAGAGTAAAACCTGAAATTAATTGGGCGGAGCATGTCAGCTACTTGGGAGGGTAAAGGGTTATTTGAATTCATACGTTCAACCAGCCTGAGCAACAGCAGACACTAAAAGGACAGGGAACTGCATGCCTAAATGTAGAAATAACCCTTTCTGGTTGTGTGTACATGTGTGCACCCGAGGATACAGACATGCTCACATGTGTGCAGGAGCTGTGGTCAGAAGAGGCCATGGGATCTCCTTAAAGTAGCGTTTCAGGCAGTTGGGAGCCAGGAACTGAAGGTAGGTCCTCTGCAAAAGCAGCAAATGTTCTAAATCACTGAGTCATCCCTTCAGCCGAGAGAGGCCCCTAGAGGTAACTTCATAACGCTTACTTTAATTATATTTTTTTTCTTAAAATTTCAAGAATTGGAGCTTTTTATAACTTGTGAGAAACAATAATAGAAATGACCTGTGAGTAAGCAAAGATTTGTTAGGACAAAAATAAGCAATGAATATAGCATATGATTCTGGCAAATTGTAGTTCACCAATCTATGGTGGTTCATACCCGTAATCCCAGCACCACAGAGAATCACAAATTAAGGCCAGCCTGGGCTTCATAATGGAAGAAAAAGAGTGGCGTCCACCTCTTCCAATCTCACTGAGTAAAAATAATCAAATAGCTTTATTAGGATGCAAGGGATGCGGGTGGGACAGCCACCGTGGTCCTGGCCTGGAGCTGCTGCCCAGCACATTTCCTTCTGTGGAAGAGGGTATGACTCCACAGCAGTGGCAACACTGCCCTTAGTGTCCAGAGATGCAAAGAATCATCTTTTTAACACCGTTGCTAGATGTCAAGAATTATATTCCTCGTGAAAACTCAGAAACCCAGGCTGAAGAAGGCTGCCCCTTTTCCAGGCTTAGAGAGGAAAAGGTAGCAGAACTGGGAGCCAGCCAAGGTGTTCTGGCTGAGATCTCTTCAATTCTCCTTCTGAATTTCTGTTTCCTTATCATTTAAGATGAAAAACTGGAAGATGACACATGGCCAGACAAGATTTGCAAGTCCTTGTCATCTTCCTCCTCCTCCTCTTCCTCCTCTTCCTCCTCCTCTTCTTTCTTCTCCTCCCCCTCTTCCTCTTTATACTCCTCCTCCATCTTCTTTTGGTTTTTTGAGACCGGATTTCCCTGTGTAGCTCTGACTGTCCTGGGATTCTCTCTGTAGATCAGGTTGTCTTTGAAGTCACAGAGGTCTGCCTGCCCCTGCCTTTAGTGCTGGAACTAAAGACACGTGCCACCACTGCCCGGTTTTTTTCTTTATTTTTTAAAAATTCATTTTACATCCTGATCTCTGAGAATGTAAACTCCCCATCCAGTCCCTTCCTCCCACAGTCCTTCTCTCCTTTCCCTCCCCTTCTCCTCCCCTTCCCCTCTCCTTTCCCTCCCCCCCCCCTCCAAAAGAGTGGAGCAACACCACCCCTCCCTCGTATCCTCCACCCTGGCACATTATGGAGTTGGGGGAAAGACTGAGGGCCCGGAAGGAGATAGGACTCCACACGAAGACCAATCAAGTCAACTAGCCTGGACCTTTGAGGTCTCTCAGAGACTGGTCCACCAACTAAAGAGTATATATACACCTTGATCCCCAGTCTCCCACAGCTCCCCAGCAGATGTGCAGCTGGATTTTCATATGGGTCCCAAACAACAGGCATGGGGGCTATCCCTAAAGTTGTTTCCTGTCTGTGGAATCCGTTCCCCTAACTCGGCGGTCTTGTCTGGCCTCAGTGAGGGAAGAACCACTTAGCCAGGTTCTTTATTCCAGTTTCACACAGTTGGGCCAGCTCTGGGTGGCTTGATGAAGGTGCACCTGCAAATTTGGGCCTCAGCAGGAATTCTTTTGAGCAAACCACCACCTTGTGGCAAAGAGCACAGCTTGCTGGAGAAGTTATTCTTTCAGACCAAAGCATTTCTGTAGCCACAAAGTTTGACATTTTTGCATTAAAACAAAGCAAAATAATATGTGCATTCCTTGGCGTAAGTCCAATTAAAAGGTATGTTTTCTAGAGATTTGGTTTTGGACAGAACAATCTCACTAATATTATCAAATATAAAAAGAACAAGTTCCAGGAGCTGGAGAGATAGTTTAGCGGTTAAGGGTGCTGGCTGCTCTTCCAGAGGACCCAAGGACAAATTTAGCACCCCTCACGACAGCTTATGACCAGCTCCAGTTTCATAGGACCTGACAATCTCGCGCCCTCTTCTGACCTCCTTGGGCATTACACACAGACATTGCAAGCAAAACACGCATACATATAAATAGACTATAAATAATTCTCCCGTCACCAATTCCTTAAATACCGGCATTAAAAACCATGGTATCCCAAAGTGATGGATTCAAACAGTACACTTAAGTTCTTATTTTTATATTTATTTGTTTTATATTATGTGTATGTTTTCCCTAGATATATTTATCTCGTACCATGTACGGTGCCAGGTACGAGAAAGTCAGAGAAGAAGCTTAGGATTCTCTAGAACTAGGGTTGTGAGCTACCTTGTGAGTGCTGGAAATCGAACCCTGGTCCTCTGTGCTCATAACCTCTGAATCATCTCTTCAGTCACACACCCTGTCTCTGTCTTTTAATGGCCTTTTAATCAAATCAGACTATTGATAGGCTTGTATTAATAACCACTATTCGTACCTCTTGGGAATATGTGGACTTGACTTTCAAAGTTAATTCTGAATTCACAATTACTTGCAGACTTAAAAGACAGCTCTCATATTCCTGAAAAGCCATCTCCCACGAGGCACTCCTTCAAGAATCTCACGGTTGAAAAGCTGTGCACCAACTCTAGCAGGCAAACAGGAAGGAGGCGGGGAATCGAGCTGCACCAAGCACGGAAGGGTGGGATCTTAACCTTAGTGCCTCCAGACCGACATTCCCTTCGACCAATGAGAACTGCCCATTGGCGGCGGAGGGCTAGGTGCTAGGTTGCCACGACGACAAAGACGCTGCAGAGTGAGTTGGAGGCTCTTTGGCTTCATCAAGGTCCGGTATTTGCTATCTATTGGGTGATATCGGTCACAGAGGTTGTTACCTAGTAGTTCTCGGGGACTTGTAGGCACTACAGAACCTTCTTTAGATGCTCGAATTCCTCAGTGGACACTCCAATGTAACAACCT